>NW_027099902.1:0-56934 GCF_031753505.1 Anomalospiza imberbis
CTCCTTTGTCCTTTTCCCCTGTTTTTTCCCCAATTTATTCCCATTTTCCCCAATTTATTCCCATTTTCCCCAATTTATTCCCATTTCCCCCCTCTTTTTTCCCCATTCATTCCCATTTTCCCCTATTTTATTCCCATTTTCCCCCCATTTTTTCCCATTTCCCCTGTTTTTTTCCCCATTTATTCCCATTTTATTCCCATTTTCCCCTATTTCCCCCATTTATTCCCTTTTTATCCCCATTTATTCCCATTTTTCCCATTTATTCCCATTTTGCCCCACTTTATTCCCATTTTCCCCATTTTCCCCCCCATTTTTTCCCATTTTCCCCTTTTTCCCCCCATTTATTCCCATCTTTCCCCATTTATTCCCTTTTTTGTCCCATATTTTCCCATTTTCCCCTGTTTTTCCCCCCATTTATTCCCATTTTATTCCCATTTTCCCCTATTTCCCCCCCATTTATTTCCACTTTGTCCCATTTTATTCCCATTTTTCCCCATTTTATTCCCATTTTTGTCCATTTTATTCCCATTTTCCCCTGTTTTCCCCCATTTTATTCCCATTTATTCCCATTTTATTCCCATTTTCCCCTATTTTCCCCCCATTTATTCCATTTTAATCCCCATTTATTCCCATTTTCCCCTGTTTTCCCCCCATTTTATTCCCATTTTTTCCCATTTATTCCCATTTATCCCCTATTTCCCCCCCATTTACTCCTTTTTATCCCCATTTTTTCCCATTTTATTCCCATTTTCCCCATTTCCCCCCCGGCTCATTTCCCCCCCGGAACATTTCTCCATCCCCGCTAATCCCTTTTTTTTTTTTGTGGTTGTTTTTTTCCTCTCCTTTGTCCTTTTTTTTCCCTTTTTTTTTTTTTTTCCCTGTTTTTTTTCCCGATTTTCCCTCGGGCTCCTCCTCCTCCCCCGCGCTTAAAACGCGGGCGGAGCCGCGGGAGCCGCGCGGGAGCCGCGGGAGCAGCGCCAGGAGCCCGGGACAGGTAAAAAAATATCCCAAATTATCCCAAATTATCCCCAAAAATCCCCCCCAAATATCCCTAAATATCCCCCCAAAAATCCCTGAAATATCCCGAAATTATCCCAAAATAATCCCCAAAAAATCCCCTAAATATCCCGAAATTATCCCAAATAAATTCCCTAAATATCCTGAAATTATCCCCAAAAATATCCCTAAATATCCCGAAATTATCCCCAAAAATATCCTAAATATCCCGAAATTATCCCCAAAAAAAACCCCCAAAAATCCCCGAAATATCCCCAAAAAATCCCCAAAAATCCCCCCAATAATATCCCTAAATATCCCGAAATTATCCTTAAAAATATCCCTAAATATGCTGAAATTATCCCAAAAAATATCCCTAAAATATCCCGAAATTATCCCAAAAAATATCCCGAAATATCCCGAAATTATCCCAAAAAATATCCCGAAATATCCTGAAATTATCCCCGAAAATATCCCTAAATATCCCGAAATTATCCCAAAAATATCCCTAAATATCCCGAAATTATCCCAAAAATATCCTTAAATATCCAGAAATTATCCCAAAAAATATCCCGAAATATCCCGAAATTATCCCCAATAATATCCCTAAATATCCCGAAATTATCCTTAAAAATATCCCTAAATATCCCGAAATTATCCCAAATAATATCCCTAAATATCCCGAAATATCCCCCCCAAAATCCCTAAAATATCCAGAAATTATCCAGAAAATATCCCTAAAATATCCCGAAATTATCCCCAAAAATATCCCTAAATATCCCGAAATTATCCCCAAAAATGTCCCTAAATATCCCAAAATTACCCCAAAAAATATCCCGAAATTATCCCAAAATAATCCCCAAAAAATCCCCTAAATATCCCGAAATTATCCCCAATAAAATCCCTAAATATCCTGAAATTATCCCCAAAAATATCCCTAAATATCCCCGAAATATCCCCCCCAAAATCCCTAAAATATCCAGAAATTATCCCCAAAAATATCCCGAAATTATCCCCCAAAATGTCCCTAAATATCCCAAAATTACCCCAAAAAATATCCCAAATTATCCCAAATTATCCCCAAAAATCCCCCAAAAATATCCCTAAATATCCCCGAAAAAAATCCCTAAAATATCCCGAAATTATCTCAAAATAATCCCCAAAAAATCCCCTAAATATCCCGAAATTATCCCAAATAAAATCCCTAAATATCCCGAAATTGCCCCAATAATATCCCTAAATATCCCGAAATTATCCCAAATAAAATCCCCAAATATCCCTGAAATTATCCCCAATAAAATCCCTAAATATCCTGAAATTATCCCCAAAAATATCCCTAAATATCCCCGAAATATCCCCCCAAAATCCCTAAAATATCCCGAAATTATCCCAGAAAATATCCCGAAATATCCCGAAATTATCCCAAAAAAAACCCCAAAAAATCCCCGAGATATCCCCAAAAATCCCCAAAAAATCCCCCCAAAAATATCCCTAAATATCCCAAAATTATCCCAAATAAATTCCCTAAATATCCCGAAATTATCCCCAAAAATATCCATAAATATCCCAAAATTATCCCCAATAATATCCCTAAATATCCCGAAATACCCCCCCCAAATCCCTAAAATATCCCGAAATTATCCCCAAAAATATCCCTAAATCACTACAAATCCCAAAAAAATCCCAAAAAAATCCCAAAAAATCCCCAGAAAATCCCCAGAAAATCCCCAAAAATCCCAAAAAATCCCCAAAAAAATCCCAAAAAAATCCCAATCAAATCCCGATAAAATCCCGATAAAATCCCAATAAAATCCCAATAAAATCCCAATAAAATCCCAATAAAATCCATAAAATCCCGATAAAATCCCAATAAAACCCCAATAAAATCCCCATAAAATCCCAATAAAATCCCCATAAAATCCCAATAAAATCCCAATAAAATCCCAATAAAATCCCAATAAAATCCCAATCAAATCCCAATAAAATCCCTATAAAATCCCTATAAAATCCCAATAAAATCCCAATAAAATCCAAAAAATCCCAAAAAAATCCTAATAAAATCCCAATAAAATCCTGATCAAATCCCAATAAAATCCCAATAAAATCCCAATAAAATCCCAATAAAATCCTATAAAATCCCAATAAAATCCCTATAAAATCCCAATAAATTCCCAATAAAATCCCTATAAAATCCCAATAAAATCCCTATAAAATCCCTATAAAATCCCAATAAAATCCCAATAAAATCCCCAAAAATCCAAAAAAATCCTAATAAAATCCAATAAAATCCTGATCAAATCCCAATAAAATCCCAATAAAATCCCAATAAAATCCCAATAAAATCCTATAAAATCCCAATAAAATCCCTATAAATCCCAATAAATTGCCAATAAAATCCCAATAAAATCCCAATCAAATCCCAATAAAATCCCAATAAAATCCCAATAAAATCCCCATAAAATCCCAATAAAATCGCAATAAAATCCCAATAAAATCCCCAATAAAATCCCAATAAAATCCCGATAAAATCCCAATAAAATCCAATAAAATCCCAATAAAATCCCAATAAAATCCCAATAAAATCCCAATAAATTCCCAATAAAATCCCAATAAAATCCTAATCAAATCCCAATAAAATCCCAATCAAATCCCAATCAAATCCCAATCAATCCCAATAAAATCCCGATAAAATCCCAATAAAATCCCCATAAAATCCCAATAAAATCCCAATAAAATCCTAATAAAATCCCAATAAAATCCCAATAAAATCCCAATAAAATCCAATAAAATCCCAATAAAATCCCAATCAAATCCCAATAAAATCCCAATAAAATCCCAATAAAATCCCGATAAAATCCCAATAAAATCCCAATCAAATCCCAATCAAATCCCAATCAAATCCCAATCAAATCCCAATCAAATCCAATAAAATCCCAATAAAATCCCAATGAAATCCCAATGAAATCCCAATAAAATCCTAATAAAATCCCAATAAAAATCCCAATCAAATCCCAATCAAATCCAATCAATCCCAATCAATCCCCAATTCTCTTTGGGCGCAGCGGCAGCCGCTGGTGCGGGATGGGCTCGGGAATTCGGCTGGCGCTGCTGGGGCTGCTCCTGGGGAATGGCCAAAAATCCCCAACAATTCCAGAAAATCCCCAAATCCCGGGAAAAACCCAAGGAAAATCCCAAACATCCCCAAAATCAAAATAGAATTTGCTGAAAATCCATAAAAAATCCCAAAAAATCCAAAAAAATCCCAAAAAAATCCAAAAAAATCCAAAAAAATTCCCAAAAATTCCATAAAATCCCAAAAACCCTTTAAAAAACCCAAGAAAAATCCCAAAAATCACAATAAAATCCCAACAAAATCCCAAAAAAATCCCCAAAAAATCCCAAAAATCCCAAGAAAATCCATAAAAAATCCCCAAAAATCCCCAAAAAATCCAAAAAATTCCCAAACATCCTCAAAAATCAAAATAAAATTCACTAAAAATGTCAAAAAATCCCAAAAAATCCCCCAAAAATCCCCAAAACAATCCAAAAATTCCTAAAAAATCTCCAAAAAATCCCCAGAAAATCCCCCAAAAATTCCCCAAAAATCCCCAAAAATACCCAAAAAATCCCAATAAAATCCCTATAAAATCCCAATAAAATCTCAAAAAAATCCCAATAAAATCCCAATAAAATCCCAATAAAATCCCAATAAAATCCCCAAAAATCCCAATAAAATCCCCAAAAATTTGGTTTTTCCCCGCAGCGGCAGCCGCTGGTGCGGGATGGGCTCGGGAATTCGGCTGGCGCTGCTGGGGCTGCTCCTGGGGAATGGCCAAAAATCCCCAACAATTCCAGAAAATCCCCAAATCCCGGGAAAAACCCAAGGGAAAATCCCCAAACGTCCCCAAAATCAAAATAGAATTTGCTGAAAATCTCAAAAATCCCAAAAAATCCCAAAAAATTCCCCAAAAATCCCCAAAAAATCGCCAAGAATTCCATAAAAAATCCCCAAAAAATCCCAAAAAATCCCCAAAAAAATCAAAATAAAATTCACTAAAAATCCCCCAAAAATCCCCCAAAAATCCCAAAAAATCCCCAAGAAATCCATAAAAAATCCCAAAAAATCCCCAACAAAATCCCAAAATTTCCTAAAAAATCTCCAAAAAATCCCCAGAAAATCCCCAAAAAATCCCAAAAAATCCCCAAAAAATCCCAAAAAAATTCCGCAAAAAATCCCAATAAAATCCCAATCAAATCCCAATCAAATCCCAATGAAATCCCAATCAAATCCCAATAAAATCCCAATCAAATCCCAATCAAATCCCAATCAATCCCAATAAAATCCCAATAAAATCCCAATCAAATCCCAATAAAATCCTAATCAAATCCCAATCAAATCCCAATCAAATCCCAATCAAATCCCAATCAAATCCCAATCAATCCCCAATTCTCTTTGGGCGCAGCGGCAGCCGCTGGTGCGGGATGGGCTCGGGAATTCGGCTGGCGCTGCTGGGGCTGCTCCTGGGGAATGGCCAAAAATCCCCAACAATTCCAGAAAATCCCCAAATCCCGGGAAAAACCCAAGGGAAATCCCCAAACATCCCCAAAATCAAAATAGAATTTGCTGAAAATGTCAAAAAAATCCCAAAAATTCCCAATAAATCCCAAAAAAAATCCCAAAAAAATCCCAAAAAATTCTCAAAAAATCCCCAAAAATCTCAAAAAAATCCCCAAAAAATTCCTAGATAAATTTCCAAAAAAATCCCAAAAAATCCCCAAAAAATCCCCAAAAAATCCTAAAAAATCTCCAAAAAAATTCCAAAAAAATCCCAATAAAATCCCAATAAAATCCCGATAAAATCCCAATAAAATCCCAATAAAATCCTATAAAATCCCAATAAAATCCCAATAAAATCCCAATAAAATCCCAATAAAATCCCAATAAAATCCCAATCAAATCCCAATAAAATCCCAATCAAATCCCAATAAAATCCCAATAAAATCCCAATAAAATCCCAAAAAAATCCCAATAAAATCCCCAAAAATCCCAATAAAATCCCAATAAAATCCCAATAAAATCCCAATAAAATCCCAATAAAATCCCAACAAAATCCCAATAAAATCCCAATAAAATCCCAATAAAATCCCCATAAAATCCCCATAAAATCCCAATAAAATCCCAATAAAATCCCCAAAAATCCCAATAAAATCCCAATAAAATCCCAATCAAATCCCAATAAAATCCCAATCAAATCCCAATCAAATCCCAATCAAATCCAATAAATTCCCAATAAAATCCAATAAAATCCCAATAAAATCCCAATAAAATCCCAATAAAATCCCAAAAAAATCCATAAAATCCTAATAAAATCCCAATAAAATCCCAATAAAATCCCATAAAATCCCAATAAAATCCAAAAAAACCCCAAAAAAATCCCAATAAAATCTCAATAAAATCCCAATAAAATCCCAATAACATCCCAATCAAATCCCAATAAAATCCCAATAAAATCCCAATAAAATCCCAATAAAATCCCCAAAATCCCAATAAAATCCCAATAAAATCCCTATAAAAAATCCCTATAAAATCCCAATAAAATCCCAATAAAATCCAATCAAATCCCAATCAAATCCCGATAAAATCCCAATCAAATCCCAATAAAATCCCAATAAAATCCCAATCAAATCCCAATCAATCCCAATCAATCCCCAATTCTCTTTGGGCGCAGCGGCAGCCGCTGGTGCGGGATGGGCTCGGGAATTCGGCTGGCGCTGCTGGGGCTGCTCCTGGGGAATGGCCAAAAATCCCCAACAATTCCAGAAAATCCCCAAATCCCGGGAAAAACCCAAGGAAAATCCCCAAACATCCCCAAAATCAAAATAGAATTCGCTGAAAATCCTTAAAAAAATCCCAAAAAATCCCAAAAAAATCCCAATAAAATCCCAAAAAATTCCCCAAAAAAATCCCCAAAAATCCCAAAAAATTCCCAAATAACCCCAAAAAAAATCCCCAAAAAATTCCCAAAAAATCCCAAAAAATCCCCAAAAAATCTCCAAAAAATCTCCAAAAAATCCCCAGAAAATCCCCAAAAAACCCCAAAATATCCCAAAAAATTCCCAAAAAATCCCCAAAAATTCCATAAAATCCCCAAAAACCCTTTAAAAAACCAAGAAACATCCCCAAAAATCCCAAAAATCAAAATAAAATTCACTCAAAATCCAATAAAATCCCAATAAAATCCCAACAAAATCCCCAAAAAATCCCAAAAAATCCCCAAGAAATCCATAAAAAATCCCCAAAAATCCCCAAAAAATCCCCAAAAATTCCCCAAAATCCCCAAAAATTCAAAATAAAATTCACTAAAAATCCCAAAAAATCCCCAAAAAATCCCCCAAAAATCCCCAAAACAATCCCAAAAATTCCTAAAAAAATCTCCAAAAAATCCCCAGAAAATCCCCCAAAAATTCCCCAAAAATCCCCAAAAATCCTAATAAAATCCCTATAAAATCCCAATAAAATCCCAATAAAATCCCAAAAAAATCCCAATAAAATCCCAATAAAATCCCAAAAAATCCCAAAAAATCCCAATAAAATCCCCAAAAAATTTGGTTTTTCCCCGCAGCGGCAGCCGCCGGTGCGGGATGGGCTCGGGAATTCGGCTGGCGCTGCTGGGGCTGCTCCTGGGGAATGGCCAAAAATCCCCAACAATTCCATCAAATCCCCAAAATCCCGGGAAAAACCCAAGGAAAATCCCCAAAAATCCCCCAAAAATCAAAATAGAATTCACTAAAAATCCCAAAAAATCCCCAAAAATCCCAATAAAATCCCCAAAAATTTGGTTTTTCCCCGCAGCGGCAGCCGCCGGTGCGGGATGGGCTCGGGAATTCGGCTGGCGCTGCTGGGGCTGCTCCTGGGGAATGGCCAAAAATCCCCAACAATTCCAGAAAATCCCCCAAATCCCGGGAAAAAACCCAAGGGAAATCCCCAAACATCCCCAAAAATCAAAATAGAATTCACTGAAAATGTCAAAAAATCCCAAAAAATCCCAAAAAATCCCAAAAAAATCAAAATATAATATCCCAAAAAATTCCCAAAAAATCCCCAAAAAATCCCAAAAAAATCTCCAAAAAATCCCAATAAAATCTCAAAAAAATCCCCAAAAATCCCCCACAAATTCAATATAAAATTAACTAAAAATCCCAAAAAAATCCCCAAAAAATCCCCCAAAATCCCCAAAACAATCCCAAAAATTCCTAAAAAATCTCCAAAAAATCCCCAAAAATCCCCCAAAAAATTCCCAAAAAATCCCCAAGAAATCCATAAAAAATCCCCAAAAAAATCCCAAAAAATCCCAAAAAAATCTGAAAAAAAATTCCATAAAATCCCCAAAAACCCTTTAAAAAAATGCAAGAAACATCCCCCAAAAATCCCCCAAAAATTCAAAATAAAATTCACTAAAAATCCAAAAAATCCCCAAAAAATCCCCCAAAAATCCCCAAAACAATCCCAAAAATTCCTAAAAAATCTCCAAAAAATCCCCAGAAAATCCCCCAAAAATTCCCCAAAAATCCCCAAAAAATCCTAATAAAATCCCTATAAAATTCCAATAAAATCCCAAAAAAATCCCAAAAAAATCCCAATAAAATCCCAATAAAATCCCCAAAAATCCCTATAAAATCCCCAAAAATTTGGTTTTTCCCCGCAGCGGCAGCCGCTGGTGCGGGATGGGCTCGGGAATTCGGCTGGCGCTGCTGGGGCTGCTCCTGGGGAATGCGCTGGGAGCCCCGGAGCGCTGCCGGGGAGCGTCGCGAGTGCCGGCAGCTCGGGATTCTGGTAAACCCCGGGGATTTTGGGGCGAAATCCCCAGTGGGGGAGGAGGGGCCGGGGGATTTTGGGGATTAAAGAGAAAAATCCAAAAAATTCGGAGGGATCCCCAAAAAAAATGAGGGATTTAGGGATGAAATCCCAAAAAATTTGGAGGGGTTTGGGGTCAAATCCCCAAAAAAATGAGGGAATTGGGATGAAATACCAAAAAATTCAGAGGGGTTTGGGGTCAAATCCTAAAATAATGAGATATTTGGGGATGAAATCTTGAAAATCCCCAAAAAATTGAGGGATTGGGGTCAAATCCCAAAAAAATGAGGGATTTTGGGGAAGAAATCCCCAAAAATTCGGAGGGTTTTGGGGTGAAATCCTAAAAAAATGATGGATTTGGGGATGAAAACCCAAATATTCGGAGGGGTTTGGGGTCAAATCCTAAAAAATGATGGATTTGGGGATGAAATCCCAAAAAATTTGAAGGGGTTTGGGGTGAAATCCTAAAAAAATGAGGGATTTGGGGATGAAATCCCAAAAAACTGGGAGGGATTTAGGGTCAAATCCCAAAAAAAATGAGGGATTTGGGGATGAAATCCCAAAAAATTTGGAGGGGTTTGGGGTCAAATCCCCAAAAAAATGATGGATTTGGGGATGAAATCCCAAAAAATTTGAAGGGGTTTGGGGTCAAATCCCCAAAAAAATGATGGATTTGGGGATGAAATCCCAAAAAATTCGGAGGGGTTTGGGGTCAAATCCTAAAAAAATGAGGGAATTTGGGGATGAAATCCCAAAAAATTTGGAGGGGTTTGGGGTCAAATCCAAAAAAATGAGGGATTTGGGGATGAAATCCCCAAAAATTCAGAGGGGTTTGGGGTCAAATCCTGAAAAAATGAGGGAATTGGGAATGAAATCCCCAAAAATTCGGAGGGGTTTGGGGTCAAATCCCAAAAAAAAGGAGGGATTTGGGGTTGAAATCCCCAAAAATCGAAGGGGTTTGGGGTCAAATCCCCAAAAAAATGAGGGATTTGGGGATGAAATCCCAAAAAAATTGAAGGGGTTTGTAGTCAAATCCCAAAAAAAAAGAGGGAATTGGGGATGAAATCCCAAAAATTTGGAGGGGTTTGGGGTCAAATCCCAAAAAAAATGAGGGAATTGGGGATGAAATCCCAAAAAATTGGGAGGGGTTTGGGGTCAAATCCCAAAAAAAAAAGAGGGATTTGGGGATGAAATCCCGAAAAAATTGGGAGGGGTTTGGGGTCAAATCCGAAAAAAATGAGGGATTTGGGGATGAAATCCTGAAAATCCTAAAAAAAATTGAGGGATTTGGGGTCAAATCCCAAAAAAATGAGGGGTTTGGGGATGAAATCCCAAAAAATTGGGAGGGGTTTGGGGTCAAATCCTAAAAAAATGAGGGATTTGGGGATGAAATCCCAAATATTCGGAGGGGTTTGGGGTCAAATCCTAAAAAAATGAGGGAATTGGGAATGAAATCCCCAAAAATTCGGAGGGGTTTGGGGTCAAATCCCCAAAAAAATGTGGGATTTGGGGATGAAATCCCAAAAAATTGGAGGGGTTTGGGGTCAAATCCCCGAAAAAAATGAGGGATTTGGGGATGAAATCCCAAAAAAATTGAAGGGGTTTGGGGTCAAATCCCAAAAAAATGAGGGATTTAGGGGTGAAATCCCAAAAAATTCGGAGGGGTTTGGGGTCAAATCCTAAAAAAATGAGGGAATTGGGGATGAAATCCTGAAAATCCTAAAAAAAATTGAGGAGTTTGGGGTCAAATCCCCAAAAAAATGAGGGATTTGGGGATGAAATCCCAAAAAATTGGGAGGGGTTTGGGGTCAATTCCCAAAAAAATGAGGGAATTTGGAGATGAAATCCTGAAAATCCTAAAAGAAATTGAGGGGTTTGGGGTCAAATCCCAAAAAAATGAGGGATTTAGGGGTGAAATCCCAAAAAATTCGGAGGGGTTTGAGGTCAAATCCCAAAAAAAATGAGGGATTTAGGGATGAAATCCCAAAAATTCGGAGGGGTTTGGGGTAAAATCCTAAAAAAAGGAGGGATTTGGGGATGAAATCCCAAAAAATTCGGAGGGTTTGGGGTCAAATCCGAAATAAAATGAGGGATTTGGGGATGAAATCCCAAAAAATTCGGAGGGGTTTGGGGTCAAATCCCAAAAAAATGAGGGATTTGGGGATGAAATCCCAAAAAATTCAGAGGGGTTTGGGGTCAAATCCTAAAAAAATGAGGGATTTAGGGATGAAATCCCAAAAAATTCGGAGGGGTTTGGGGTCAAATCCCAAAAAAAATGAGGGATTTGGGGATGAAATCCCAAAAAATTCGGAGGGGTTTAGGGACAAATCCCAAAAAAATGAGGGATTTAGGGGTGAAATCCCCTAAAATTCGGAGGGGTTTGGGGTCAAATCCCCAAAAAAATGAGGGGTTTGGGGATGAAATCCCAAAAAATTCGGAGGTGCTTGGGGTCAAATCCCCAAAAAAATGATGGATTTGGGGATGAAATCCAAAAAATTGGGAGGGGTTTGGGGTCAAATCAGAATAAATGAGGGATTTAGGGATGAAATCCCAAAAAATTCGGAGGGGTTTGGGGTCAAATCCCAAAAAAATGAGGGATTCTGGGAAGAAATCCCAAAAAATTCGGAGGGGTTTGGGGTCAAATCCCAAAAAAATGAGGGGTTTGGGGATGAAAATCCCAAAAAAATTCGGAGGGGTTTAGGGACAAATCCCAAAAAAATGAGGGATTTAGGGGTGAAATCCCCAAAAATTCGGAGGGGTTTGGGGTCAAATCCCAACAAAAATGAGGGATTTGGGGATGAAATCCCAAAAAATTCGGAGGTGTTTGGGGTCAAATCCCCAAAAAAATGAGGGATTTGGGGATGAAATCCCAAAAAATTTGGAGGGGTTTGGGGTCAAATCCTAAAAAAATGAGGAATTTGGGGATGAAATCCCAAAAAATCGCAGGGGTTTGCGGTCAAATCCCAAAAAAAAAGAGGAATTGGGGATGAAATCCTAAAAAAATCGGAGGGTTTTGGGGTCAAATCTTAAAAAAATGAGGGGTTTGGGGATGAAATCCCAAAAAATTGGGAGGGGTTTGGGGTCAAATCCCCAAAAAAATGATGGATTTGGGGATGAAATCCCAAAAAATTGGGAGGGGTTTGTGGTCAAATCCTAAAAAAATGAGGATTTAGGGCGGAAATCCCAAAAAAATTGGAGGGATTGGGGTCAAATCCCCCAAAAAATGAGGGATTTGGGGATGAAATCCCAAAAAAATCGGAGGGTTTTGGGGTCAAATCCTAAAAAAATGAGGGGTTTGGGGATGAAATCCCAAAAATTTCGGAGGGGTTTGGGGTCAAATCCTAAAAAAATGAGGGATTTGGGGATGAAATCCCAAAAAATCGCAGGGGTTTGCGGTCAAATCCCAAAAAAAAAGAGGGAATTGGGGATGAAATCCTAAAAAAATCGGAGGGTTTTGGGGTCAAATCTTAAAAAAATGAGGGGTTTGGGGATGAAATCCCAAAAAATTGGGAGGGGTTTGGGGTCAAATCCCCAAAAAAATGATGGATTTGGGGATGAAATCCCAAAAAATTGGGAGGGGTTTGTGGTCAAATCCTAAAAAAATGAGGGATTTAGGGCGGAAATCCCAAAAAAATTGGAGGGATTGGGGTCAAATCCCCCAAAAAATGAGGGATTTGGGGATGAAATCCCAAAAATTCGGAGGGGTTTGGGGTCAAATCCCCAGAAAAATGAGGGATTTGGGGATGAAATCCCAAAAAAATTGAAGGGGTTTGGGGTCAAATCCCCAAAAAAATGAGGGATTTGGGGATGAAATCCCCAAAAATTCGGAGGGGTTTGGGGTCAAATCCTAAAAAAATGATAGATTTGGGGATGAAATCCTGAAAATCCTAAAAAATCGGAGGGGTTTGGGGTCAAATCCCAAAAAAATGAGGGATTTGGGATGAAATCCCCAAAAATTCGGAGGGGTTTGGGGTAAAATCCCAAAAAAATGATGGAATTGGGAATGAAATCCCCCCAAAAAATTGGGAGGGGTTTAGGGTCAAATCCCCTAAAAATTGAGGGAATTGGGAATGAAATCCCAAAAAATTCGGAGGGGTTTGGGTCAAATCCCCAAAAAAATGAGGGATTTGGGGATGAAATCCCCAAAAATTCGGAGGGGTTTGGGGTCAAATCCTAAAAAAAATATGATGGATTTGGGGATGAAATCCCCAAAAATTCGGAGGGGTTTTGGGGTCAAATCCTAAAAAAATATGATGGATTTGGGGATGAAATCCCAAAAAATTCGGAGGGGTTTTGGGTCAAATCCAAAAAAATGAGGGATTTGGGGATGAATCCTAAAATCTTTAAAAATGGGGGAATTTGGGATGAAATCCCCCCAAAAAAAATGAGAGATTTGGGGATCAAATCCCAAAAAATGGAGGGATTTGGGATTCAAAGCCCAAAAATGTGAGGGATTCGGAATGAAATCCTAAAAATTCCCAGAAAAGGGAGGCATTTGCAATCAAATCCCAAAGATCCTAAAAATGGGGAAATTTGGGAATTTTCCCAGGGAATTTTTGGGATTAAATGCCTGAAATCCCAAAAAAATGGAGGGGTTTGGGATCAAATCCCCAAAAAATTGGAGGTTTTGGGAAATAAAATCCCAAAAAATGGGGAAATTTGGGAATCAAATCCTGAAAATTTAAAAAAAAAAAGTGGGAAATTGGGATTTTCCCAGAGTTTTTTTGGGATCTGATCCCAAAATTGCTAAAAAAATGGTGGGATTTGGAATCAAATCCCAAAATATTGAGGGATTTGCGAATCGAATCCCAAAAAATTGAGGGATTTGGGAATCAAATCCCAAGAATCCCAAAAAATGGAGGGATTTGAGAATGGGGATTTTCTTGGAGATCTTTCTGGGATCAAATCCCAAAAATCCCAAAAATTTATTTTGGGATCAAATCCCAGAAATCCCAAAAAATGGAGGAGTTTGGGAATCAAATCCAAAAAAACTTGAGGCATTTGGGAATCAAATCCCAAAAATCCCCAAGAATACAGGGATTTGGGAGCGGCGATTTTCCTTGAGATTTTTTGGGATCTGAACCCAAAATTCCTAAAAAATTGGGGAATTTGGAATCAAATCCCAAAAAATTGAGGAATTTGGGAATCAAATCCCAAAAATTTGAGGGATTTGGGAATCAAATCCCAAAAATCCCAAAAAATGGAGGGATTTTCTTGGAGATTTTTTTGGGATCAAATGCCGAAAAATCCTAGAAATGGGGAAATTTGGGAATTTTCCCAGGGATTTTTTTGGGATTAAATGCCAAAAATCCCAAAAACCTGTGGGATTTGGGAGTGGGGATTTTCTCGGCGATCTTTTTTGGGATCAAATCCCTAAAATCACCCCAAAAAAATTGGGAATTCCATGCCGCAATTGCCGTTGCTCTCCCCATTCCAGGCCTGCTCCGGATCGTGCCGGGCTCAGATTTCCTTGGAATCTCCGCTTTTCCCCGGGAACGGGCAATTCCAGCCCCTCTCCGAGAGCCTGCGCCGCTACGTCATGAGCCACTTCCGATGGAACCAGTTCGGCCGGAAAAACGGCACCGATCCCGGCGCCGGCAAACGGGAAGAGGCGTCCGGGAAAGATCCCGGAATTCCCGATTTTTCCCGGCGTTCCGAAGAGCCGGGAAAGGACGGGAAGCGCTCGTATTCCATGGAGCACTTCCGGTGGGGAAAACCCGTCGGGCGCAAGAGGAGGCCGGTCAAGGTTTATCCCAATGGAGCCGAGGAGGAATCGGAGGAGAATTCCCGGCTGGAATTCCGGCGCGAAGAGCCCGAGGAGGAGGAGGAGGAGGAGGAGGAGGAGGAGGAGGAGGAGGCAGAATTCCCGGAATTCCCGTGGAATTCCCGGAAGGAGAAGCGTTACGGCGGCTTCATGAGCTCGGAGCGGATCCGGACGCCGCTGGTGACGCTCTTCAAGAACGCCATCGGGAAGAGCTTTGCCAAGGATGGGCAGTGATGGGGGAAAAAAACCAGGAAAACCCCGGAAAATCCGGGGAAATCTGGGAAAATCCCACGGGATTCGCGGCCCCTGTAGTGTCCCCTTAGCGCTTAACCCTTCCTAATAAAGAAATCCCGGGATTCTGGGTGGGAATTCCCAAGTGGGGAGTTCTTGGAGTTGGCGGGACGGATCCCGGTCGGGGAATTCCTGGAATTGGGACGGATCCCAGTTGGGAATTCCTGGAATTGGGACGGATCCCGGTTTGGGAATTCTTGGAACGGAGGGGTGGTGTAAAATATTGTAAAGGAGGGATGGAAAATTCCCGAATAAATAAAAAAAAAAAAAGAGTATGGATGAGAGCGTTGGGAAGGGAAAAAACGGGAATTGGGGTCAGGAAAGAGTTGGAGGGAGAATTTTGGGATGAGGGAGTGAGTTGGAATTCCCGGTTTGGGAATTCTGGGAAGAAATCAGGAAGTTTTCCACGGGGGGAAAAAAGGGATGGGGCGCAGCGAATGGATTGCCATGGGAAAAGGGAGGGATTTTGGGAAGGAATTCCCGGCTGGGTTGGAATTCCCAGAGAATCTCTGGGAATGGCCAAGGAAAGGTTGGAAAATTCCAGGATTGTAGGATTGGAATGGGATGGGACTGAAGATCCAGGGATCCCAACAGTGGAATTCTGGGATTCTGGGATCAGGATCCATCCCGGGGGGGTTTTATGGAATTCAGGGATGGAAAAGCGAAGTGGAGTCCCGAATTTCCAGGGAATTCCCAAAATTCCTTCCCGGAGACGTGTCAGTGTCTGGAATGGATTGGGATTGAAAATCCATGGATCTCATCCCAAACCATTCCAGGATTCTGGGATCGAGGATGCTCAGGATCCATCCCGAGATATTTTTATGGAATTTGGGGATGGAAAAGAGAAGTGGAGTCCCAAATTTCCAGGGAATTCCCAAAATTCCTTCCTGGAGAGGTGTCAGTGTCTGGAATGGGATGGGATTGGAAATCCATGGATCCCAACAGTGGAATTCTGGGATTCTGGGATCAGGATCCATCCCGGGGGGGTTTATGGAATTCGGGGATGGAAAAGCGAAGTGGAGTCCCGAATTTCCAGGGAATTCCCAAAATTCCTTCCTGGAGAGGAGTCAGGGTCTGGAATGGGATGGGATTGGAAATCCATGGATCCCAACAGTGGAATTCTGGGATTCTGGGATCAAGGACGCTCAGGATCCATCCCGAGATATTTTTATGGAATTTGGGGATGGAAAAGGGAAGGGAGACCCTTCCTGGAGTCCTGAATTCCCAAGGAATTCCCAAAATTCCTTTCAGGAGGGGAGTCAGGGTCTGGAATGGGATGGGATTGAAAATCCATGGATCCCATCCCAAACCATTCCAGGATTCTGGGATCGAGGATGCTCAGGATCCATCCTGGGGGTTTTTTATGGAATTTGGGGATGGAAAAGTGAAGTAGAGTCCCAAATTTCCAGGGAATTCCCAAAATTCCTTCCATGAGAGGAGTCAGGGTCTGGAATGGGATGGGATTGAAAATCCATGGATCCCATCCCAAACCATTCCAGGATTCTGGGATTGAGGATGCTCAGGATCCATCCCGAGATATTTTTATGGAATTTGGGGATGGAAAAGTGAAGTGGAGTGCAAAATTCCCAGGGAATTCCCAAAATTCCTTCCTGGAAAGGCGTCAGGATGGGGATGGATCCAATCCCTGGCTGGGAATGGAGGGAATTCCCTGGAAAAGGGGAAAATGGAGTTTGGGAAGGAATTCCCAACAGGGCTGGAATTCCCAGGAAATCCCTGGAAATGCCCAAGGAAACCTTGGAGTGTGTCCCTCCCCATGGAATGGGATGGGATGTCAGATCCATGGATCCCATCCAAACCATTCCAGGATCTCTCCAAATCCAACGTCCCCTAGGAAAAGCTCTGGAGCCCCTCCCATTATCCCTGGAAAAAAACGGGATGGGATTCGGGAATCATGCTTTGGAATTCCACTGCTCCTGTCGGAGCCGATCCCAACTCTGGGAATGCCCCTGGCTCCCCGAGATCCATGGGCACCAATCCTGACCCCGACTCCAATCCTGATTCCGACCCTGATCCCAATCCCGGTCTTGATCCCAATCCCGATCCCAATCCCAATTCCAATCCCGACTCAGATCCTGATCCCAATCCTACTCCCGATCCCGATCCCGGTGCCGATTCCAATCCTGATCCCGCTTCCAATCCCGATTCCGATTCCAAGCCCCATCTCCACCCTGATCCCGATCCCAATCCCGATTCTGAACCCAATCCTGATTCCGAACCCAATCACAATTTTGATCCCGATCCCGATTCCAATCCCGTTTCCAATTCTAATCCCAATCCTGATCTCAATCCCAATTCTGATTCCAAGCCCCCATCCCCATCCTGATCCTGATCCCAATGCTGGTTCTGATCCCGAATCTGATTCTGATCCCAATCCCAATTCTGATCCCTTTTCCAACCCCAATCCTGATCCCAAATCCAATCCCAATCCTGATCCCAATCCCAATTCCACTTCTGATACTGATCCCAATCCTGATCCCGATACGGATCCCGATTACAATGCCACTTCCTCTTCTACTTCTGATCTTGATCCCCATCCTGATTCCGATCCCGATTCCGATCCCTATCCCAATTCCCATCCTGATCCTGATTCTGATCCTGATCCCAATCATCATTCCCATCCCAATTCGGATCCCAATCCTGATCCCAATCCCAATTCTGATCCTGCTTCCGAACCCAGTCCTGATTCTGATCCCAATCCTGATCCCAATTCCAATCCCAGTCCTGATCCTGATACCGATCTCCATCCCAATCCCGATTCAGATTCTGATCCCAGTGCCAATCCCTATTCCGATTCCGCTTCTGATCTCGATCCCCATCCCAGTGCCCATCCCAATCCTGATCCCGATCTCGATTCCGCTTCTGATCTTGATCCCAATCCTGATCCCAATCCTGATCCCGATTGCTATTCCGCTTCCACTCTGCTTCCTATCTCGATCCCCATACTCATTCCAATCCCAATTCCAATCCCGATTCCAATCCCTATCCGCATCCTGATTCTGATCCCGATCCTGATCCCGATCCAAATTCCGATCCAGATCCCGATCCTGATCCCAATCTTGTTTCCAATCCTGATCCTGATTCTGATCCTGATCCCAATCCCAGTCCAGATTCCAATTCCGATTCCCATCTCGATGCCCATCCCAATTCTGATCCCCATCCTGATCCTGATTCTGATCCCAATGCTAATTCTGATCCTGATCCCAATCCAGATTCTGATTCCGATTCTGTTTCCAATCCTGATCCCGATTCTGATCCTGATCCCAATCCCAGTCCAGATTCCAATTCTATTCTGATCTCGATGCCTATCCCGATTCCAATCCCTATCCTGATCCTGATTCTGGTCCCAGTCCTGATTCCAATCCTGATTCTGAACTTGATCCTTATCCCCATCCCGATTCAGATTCCGATCCTGATTCCAATCCTGATTCTGATCCCAATCCTGATCCCGATGCCAACCCCGATCCAGCTTCTGATTCCGATTCTGTTTCCAATCTCGATGCCCATCCCGATTCCGATCCCTATCCTGATCCCAATTCTGATCCCGATATCTATCACGATCCCAATCCTGATTCCAATCACGATTCCAGTTCTGATCCTGATACTGTTTCCGATCCCGATCCTGATCCCAATCCTCACCCCCATCCCGATTCGGATCCCAATCCCGATCCCGATCACGATTCCAATCACAATTCCGATTCCAATCCTGATTCCAATTCGGATCCCGATTCCGATCCCGATTCTGATGGCAATCCCATCCCGATTCTGATCCCTATCCCAATCCCTATCCTGGTCCTGATTCTGATCCTGATCCCGATGCCGATCCCGATTCTGATCCCAATCCTGATCCCCATCCCAATCCTGATTTGAATTCCAATCCTGATCCCGATCCCATTTCTAATCCCAATCCTGATCCTGATCCTGATCCCAAACCCAATCCCAATCCCAATCTCGATTCCAATCCCAATCTTCATCCCAATCCCGATCCCGATCCCGGCCGCGGGGCACAAATAAAAACCCATCGCTTCTCCGATAGAATTTATGGATCTGGAATACACAACTCCCGTCCTTCCCCAAATCCAAGCCGGACCCGAGCTCTCGAATTCGGGAGGAATTTTCGGGAAAATCCCGGATTTGCTCCCGCTGCCGGCACGCGGAAGAGACGCGGAGTCTTCCCAACCATCCCTGAGTTTGGATCTCCTGGAACTGCCGCCACCGCTCCAAGTCCGGAATTCCCGCCGCGGGGAAAATCCCGGGAAAAACCGGATCCGCCTTTCCCTCTTTTCCACGGAATACAACCCCCACCCCCAAAAAAAAAAAAAAAAAAAAAAAAAAACCCCAAAAAACCTCCGGGAAGGGGCCGTGCCGAGGGGTCGGGATCCGGATCCCGGTTAGATATTCCCGAGGAATCCTCAGGAGTTCTCCAGCACCTGGTGGGGCAGGGGGACGGCGCCGGATCCGAGGAACGATCCCGGTTTTTCGCGGCCCTTCAGGAAAAACGTCAGGAGCTCCCCTTTGCCCTTGACGTAGACGGCGCCACGGCGGACGAAGCGGAATCCGTATTCCTTCAGGATCTGCTGCGTCTCCTCCACCACCTGCGCCGGAAAAGCGGGAATCTGGGAATGTTCCCCGGGAAACGGGGAGGTGGGAAATGCGGGAAGAGCGCGGGAGAAACGGGCGGGGTTCCAGATGTGGGTGGAAAATTCCAAGGAAGGAGGGGAAATTGCTGGGAGGGTGGGGAAGGGGTCGGGGTGGAATTCCCAGAGAATCGCTGGGAGTGTCCAAGGAAAGGCTGGAAAATCCCAGGATGGTGAGGTTGGGATGGGATGGGATGGGATGGAAGGTCCATGGATCCCATCCCAAACCATTCCGGGATTCTGGGATCAAGGACGCTCAGGATCCATCCCCAGGGATTTTTATGGGATTCAGGGATGGAAAAGGGAAGGGAGACCCTTCCTGGAGTCCTGAATTCCCAGTGAAACCCCTGGTGTGATCCCACCTGGATGTTCCCAAAATTCCCAGTCTGACCCCACCTGGATATTCCCAGATTCCCAGGGTGAGCCCACCTGGACATTCCCAAGATCCCTGGTCTGATGCCACCTGGATGTTCCCCATGATCCCACCTGGACGTTCCCAAGATCCCTGGTGCGATCCCATTCAGATGTTCCCCATCCCACCCGGATATTCCCACCATTCCCGCTGCGATCCCAGCCGGGACGTTCCCGCGGTCACTCCCGGTGCGTCCCCACCTGGATGTTCACCATGATCCCACCTGGATGTTCCCCATGATCCCACCTGGATGTTCCCCATGATCCCACCTGGACGTTCCCAAGATCCCTGGTGTGATCCCATTCAGATGTTCCCCATCCCACCCGGATATTCCCACCATTCCTGCTGCGATCCCACCCGGGACGTTCCCGAGGTCACTCCCGGCGCGTCCCCACCTGGATGTTCCCCATGATCCCATCTGGATGTTCCCAAGATTCTTGGCCTGATCCCACCTGGATGTTCCCCATGATCCCACCTGGATGTTCCCCATGATCCCACCCAGATATTCCCAAGATCCCTGGTGTGATCCCATTCAGATGTTCCCCATCTTCCCACCTGGATGTTCCCAAGATTCTTGGTCTGATCCCACCTGGATGTTGCCCATGATCCCACCTGGATACTCCCCATGATCCCACTTGGATCCCACCCCAAGATGATCCCCATGATCCCCCTCAAAGATGCCCAGTGTGATCCCACCTGGATGTTCCCAAGATCCCTGGTGTGATCCCATTCAGATGTTCCCCATCCCACCCGGATATTCCCACCATTCCCGCTGCGATCCCACCCGGGACGTTCCCGAGGTCACTCCCGGCGTGTCCCTACCTGGATGTTCCCCATGATCCCACCTGGATGTTCCCCATGATCCCACCCAGATATTCCCAAGATCCCTGGTGTGATCCCATTCAGATGTTCCCCATCTTCCCACCTGGATGTTCCCAAGATTCTTGGTCTGATCCCACCTGGATGTTGCCCATGATCCCACCTGGATGTTCCCCATGATCCCACTTGGATTCCACCCAAAGATGATCCCCATGATCCCCCTCAAAGATGCCCAGTGTGATCCCACCTGGATGTTCCCCATGATCCCACCTGGACGTTCCCAAGATCCCTGGTGTGATCCCATTCAGATGTTCCCCATCCCACCCGGATATTCCCACCATTCCTGCTGCGATCCCACCCGGGACGTTCCCGAGGTCACTCCCGGCGCGTCCCCACCTGGATGTTCCCCATGATCCCATCTGGATGTTCCCAAGATTCTTGGCCTGATCCCACCTGGATGTTCCCCATGATCCCACCTGGATGTTCCCCATGATCCCACCCAGATATTCCCAAGATCCCTGGTGTGATCCCATTCAGATGTTCCCCATCTTCCCACCTGGATGTTCCCAAGATTCTTGGTCTGATCCCACCTGGATGTTGCCCATGATCCCACCTGGATACTCCCCATGATCCCACTTGGATCCCACCCCAAGATGATCCCCATGATCCCCCTCAAAGATGCCCAGTGTGATCCCACCTGGATGTTCCCAAGATCCCTGGTGTGATCCCATTCAGATGTTCCCCATCCCACCCGGATATTCCCACCATTCCCGCTGCGATCCCACCCGGGACGTTCCCGAGGTCACTCCCGGCGTGTCCCTACCTGGATGTTCCCCATGATCCCACCTGGATGTTCCCCATGATCCCACCCAGATATTCCCAAGATCCCTGGTGTGATCCCATTCAGATGTTCCCCATCTTCCCACCTGGATGTTCCCAAGATTCTTGGTCTGATCCCACCTGGATGTTGCCCATGATCCCACCTGGATGTTCCCCATGATCCCACTTGGATTCCACCCAAAGATGATCCCCATGATCCCCCTCAAAGATGCCCAGTGTGATCCCACCTGGATGTTCCCCATGATCCCACCTGGACGTTCCCAAGATCCCTGGTGTGATCCCATTCAGATGTTCCCCATCCCACCCGGATATTCCCACCATTCCCGCTGCGATCCCACCCGGGACGTTCCCGAGGTCACTCCCGGCGCGTCCCCACCTGGATGCTCCCCATGATCCCACCTGGATGTTCCCAAGATCCCTGGTGTGATCCCATTCAGATGTTCCCCATCTTCCCACCTGGATGTTCCCAAGATTCTTGGTCTGATCCCACCTGGATGTTGCCCATGATCCCACCTGGACATTCCCAAGATCCCACTTGGATCCCACCCCAAGATGACCCCCATGATACCCCTCAAAGATGCCCAGTGTGGTCCCACCTGGATGTTCCCCATGATCCCACATGGACGTTCCCAAGATCCCTGGTGTGATCCCATTCAGATGTTCCCCATCCCACCCGGATATTCCCACCATTCCCACTGCGATCCCACCCGGGACGTTCCCGAGGTCACTCCCAGTGCGTCCCCACCTGGATGTTCCTCATGATCCCACCTGGACGTTCCCAAGATCCCTGGTGTGATCGCATTCAGATGTTCCCCATCCCACCCGGATATTCCCACCATTCCCGCTGCGATCCCACCCGGGACGTTCCCGAGGTCACTCCCGGCACGTCCCCACCTGGATGTTGCCCATGACTCCGGTGGACTCCATCCTGCTGGCCACGTTGACCGTGTTGCCCCAGATGTCGTAGTGGGGCTTGCGCGCCCCGATGACGCCGGCCAGCACCGCCCCCTTGTTCATCCCTGCCCGGGACAGGCACGGATAACGCCGGGAACGGCCCGGAATTCCCGGCATTCCCGACGTTCCCGGACTTGCCTATGCGCAGCATGAAGTTGTTGAAGGACTGGTAGTTGATGTTCATCAGCGTCACCTTCATGGCCAGCGCGAAGTCGGCCAGGTCGGCCAGGTGCTGCCAGCGCTCCTTCTCCGAGCGCGGCTCCTTCTGCGCGGAAATCCCGGGAATCGGGACAGGAACGCCTCTTCCCGGTGTTCCCGGGCAGCGGGAATCGGGAAACGGGACAGCGGGATGGGAGATGGGACGTGGAGGTGGAGATGGGACGTGGGGAGGGGGCGTGGAGATGGTGGGACATGGAGATGGGACGTGGAGGTGGGACATGGAGATGGGACATGGATGGACGGAGATGGGACACGGAGATGGGACATGGAGATGGTGGGACAGGGAGATGGGACATGGATGGACAGAGATGGGACATGGAGATGGTGGGACATGGAGATGATGGGACATGGAGATGATGGGACATGGAGATGATGGGACATGGAGATGGGACATGGAGATAGAAGATGGGACACGGACATGGAGATGGAAGATGGGAGATGGGGATGGGAGATGGGACATGGAGGTGGGACATGGAGATGGGACATGGATGGACGGAGATGGGACACGGAGATGGGACATGGAGATGGTGGGACAGGGAGATGGGACATGGATGGACAGAGATGGGACATGGAGATGGTGGGACATGGAGATGATGGGACATGGAGATGATGGGACATGGATGGATGGAGATGGGACATGGAGATGGGACATGGAGATAGGAGATGGGACACGGACATGGAGATGGAAGACGGGAGATGGGGATGGGAGATGGGACATGGAGGTGGGACATGGAGATGGAACAGGAATGGGACATGGGGATGGGACACAGATGGAGATGGGACATGGAGATGGTACATGGAGATGGGACAGGGATAGGACAAGGAGATGGAACACAGATGGAACAGGGATGGGACATGGAGATGGGACATGGGGATGGGATGTGGAGATAGGAGATGAGACACAGACATGGAGATGGGACAGGGAGGTGGGACACGGAGATGGGACATGGAGATAGAGATGGAAGATGGGAGATGGGGATGGGAGATGGGACATGGAGGGGGGACATGGAGATGGAACAGGGATGGGACATGGAGATGGGACATGGAGATGGGATGTGGAGATAGGAGATGAGAGACATGGAGATGGGACATGGACATGGGACACGGAGATAGGACATGGAGATAGGAGATGGGACATGGACATAGAGATGGAAGATGGGAGATGGGGATGGGAGATGGGACATGGAGGTGGGACATGGAGATGGAACAGGGATGGGACATGGAGATGGGACATGGAGAGGGAACAGGGATTGGACACGGAGATGGGACGTGGAGATGGGAGCCAAGAATGGGGACAAGGAGGAAGGGACCGATGCCAAGGTCCCCAGGGGTGTCCCAAGGCCGGATCCCGGCCTGACCTTGGCCCCGAATCCGTTGGCGCCGGCGTCGGGCGTCACTCCGGAGGCGGCCATGTAGGTGCTGCCGATGGTCTTGATCTTGGTGATGCAGCGGAACTGGGGCTCGTCCAGCAGCTGGGCAGAGACCCAAAACCCGGGATCGCACGATGGGAACATCCCAGTGCACCCCAGGGATCCCACCTGGATGTTCCCCGTCCCACCTGGATGTTCCCGTGATTCCCAGTCTGATCCCACCTGGATGTTGCCATGATTCCCAGTCTGATCCCACCTGGATGTTCCCCGTCCCACCTGGATGTTCCTGTAATTCCCAGTCTGATCCCACTTGGATGTTCCCCATCCCACCTGGATGTTCCCCCTGATTCCCAGTCTGATCCCACCTGGATGTTCCCATGATTCCCAGTGTGATCCCACCTGGATGTTCCCCGTCCCACCTGGATGTTCCCATGATTCCCAGTGTGATCCCACCCGGATGTTCCCATGATTCCCAGTGTGATCCCACCCGGATGTTCCCCTTCCCACCTGGATGTTCCCATGATTCCCAGTGTGATCCCACCTGGATGTTCCCAATTATTCCCCATGTGATCCCACATGGATCACTCCTGGTGTGATCCCACCTGGATGTTCCCCATCCCACCTGGATGTTCCAGTGATTCCCAGTGTGATCCCACCTGGATGTTCCCTGTCCCACCTGGATGTTCCCCCTGATTCCCAGTGTGATCCCACCTGGATGTTCCTGTAATTCCCAGTCTGATCCCACCTGGATGTTCCCCCTGATTCCCAGTGTGATCCCACCTGGATGTTCCCCGTCCCACCTGGATGTTCCCATGATTCCCAGTGTGATCCCACCCGGATGTTCCCATGATTCCCAGTGTGATCCCACCTGGATGTTCCCCTTCCCACCTGGATGTTCCCATGATTCCCAGTGTGATCCCACCTGGATGTTCCCGTGATTCCCAGTCTGATCCCACCTGGATGTTCCCAATTATTCCCCATGTGATCCCACCTGGATGTTCCCCGTCCCACCTGGATGTTCCTGTAATTCCCAGTCTGATCCCACCTGGATGTTCCCATGATTCCCAGTCTGATCCCACCTGGATGTTCCCATGATTCCCAGTGTGATCCCACCTGGATGTTCCCCGTCCCACCTGGATGTTCCCATGATTCCCAGTGTGATCCCACCCGGATGTTCCCATGATTCCCAGTGTGATCCCACCCGGATGTTCCCCTTCCCACCTGGATGTTCCCATGATTCCCAGTGTGATCCCACCTGGATGTTCCCATGATTCCCAGTGTGATCCCACCTGGATGTTCCCAATTATTCCCCATGTGATCCCACCTGGATGTTCCCCGTCCCACCTGGATGTTCCTGTAATTCCCAGTCTGATCCCACCTGGATGTTCCCATGATTCCCAGTCTGATCCCACCTGGATGTTCCCGTGATTCCCAGTGTGATCCCACCTGGATGTTCCCCGTCCCACCTGGATGTTCCCCCTGATTCCCAGTCTGATCCCACCTGGATGTTCCCTGTCCCTCCTGGATGTTCCCATGATTCCCAGTGTGATCCCACCTGGATATTCCCAATTATTCCCCATGTGATCCCACATGGATCACTCCTGGTGTGATCCCACCTGGATGTTCCCCATCCCACCTGGATGTTCCTGTGATTCCCAGTCTGATCCCACCTGGATGTTCCCTGTCCCACCTGGATGTTCCTGTGATTCCCAGTCTGATCCCACCTGGATGTTCCAGTGATTCCCAGTCTGATCGCACCTGGATGTTCCCTGTCCCACCTGGATGTTCCCCCTGATTCCCAGTGTGATCCCACCTGGATGTTCCTGTAATTCCCAGTCTGATCCCACCTGGATGTTCCCATGATTCCCAGTGTGATCCCACCTGGCTGTTCCCCGTCCCACCTGGATGTTCCCATGATTCCCAGTCTGATCCCACCTGGATATTCCCAATTATTCCCCATGTGATCCCACATGGATCACGCCTGGTGTGATCCCACCTGGATGTTCCCTGTCCCACCTGGATGTTCCTGTGATTCCCAGTCTGATCCCACCTGGATGTTCCCTGTCCCACCTGGATGTTCCTGTGATTCCCAGTCTGATCCCACCTGGATGTTCCCCGTCCCACCTGGATGTTCCCATGATTCCCAGTGTGATCCCACCTGGCTTTTCCCATGATTCCCAGTGTGATCCACCTGGATGTTCCCATGATTCCCAGTGTGATCCACCTGGATGTTCCCATGATTCCCAGTGTGATGCCACCTGGATGTTCCCATGATTCCCAGTCTGATCCCACCCGGATGTTCCTGTGATTCCCAGTCTGATCCCACCTGGATGTTCCCCGTCCCACCTGGATGTTCCTGTAATTCCCTGTGGGATCCCACCTGGATGTTCCCCGTCCCACCTGGATGTTCCTGTGATTCCCAGTCTGATCCCACCTGGATGTTCCCCATCCCACCTGGATGTTCCTGTGATTCCCAGTGGGATCCCACCTGGATGTTCCCATGATTCCCAGTGTGATGCCACCTGGATTTTCCCATGATTCCCAGTGTGATCCCACCTGGATGTTCCCGTGATTCCCAGTCTGATCCCACCTGGATGTTCCCCGTCCCACCTGGATGTTCCTGTGATTCCCAGTGTGATCCCACCTGGATGTTCCCATGATTCCCAGTGTGATCCCACCTGGATGTTCCCGTGATTCCCAGTCTGATCCCACCCGGATGTTCCTGTGATTCCCAGTCTGATCCCACCTGGACATTTACTCCCCGAGATCCCCACCTGGGCCCTCCCCGTGACTCCCGGCGCAGAATTCCGCCCGCTCACCGCGTCGAAGTCGGAGATGATCTCGTTGAGGAAGCGCAGGCACTCGATGCCGCCGTTGTTGATGCTCTCCTCCGTGTAGAAGTCGGCGAAGTTGGGCAGCGAGGCGAACATCACCCCGATCTCCTCGTAGGATTGGCTGTACAGCTCCTGGGAATTCCGGGAATTCCGGGCCCCGCCGCGGAGAGCCGGGAACGCGCCCCCGGAGCGCGCCGTTAATCGCTTATCGGTTATTGGTCGTTGGTTATTGATTGGGGGTTATTGGGTTTTTCTGGATGGCAGGGAAGGTCCAAGGAAAGCCTGGAGAACCCTTGGATCGCGTGGTGGGATTGGGTTGGAATTGGAGAACCCTTGGATCGTGTGGTGGGATTGGGATGGGAGAACCCTTGGATCGTGTGGTGGGATTGGGATGGGAGAACCCTTGGATCGTGTGGTGGGATTGGGATGGGAGAACCCTTGGATCGTGTGGTGGGATTGGAGAACCCTTGGATCGTGTGGTGGGATTGGGATGGGAGAACCCTTGGATCGTGTGGTGGGATTGGAGAACCCTTGGATCGTGTGGCGGGATTGGGATGGGAGAATCCTTGGATCGTGTGGTGGGATTGGGATGGGATTGGAGAACCCTTGGATCGTGTGGTGGGATTGGGATGGGATTGGAGAACCCTTGGATCACGTGGTGGGATTGGAGAACCCTTGGATCGTGTGGCGGGATTGGTTATGGGAGAACCCTTGGATCGTGTGGTGGGATTGGGATGGGATTGGAGAACCCTTGGATCGTGTGGTGGGATTGGGATGGGAGAACCCTTGGATCGTGTGGTGGGATTGGGATGGGATTGGAGAACCCTTGGATCGTGTGGTGGGATCGGGATGGAATTGGAGAACCCTTGGTTCATGTGGTGGGATTGGGATGGAATTGGAGAACCCTTGGATCGTGTGGTGGGATTGGGATGGAATTGGAGAACCCTTGGATCGTGTGGTGGGATTGGGATGGGATTGGAGAACCCTTGGATCACGTGGTGGGATCGGGGTGGGATTGGAGAACCCTTGGATCATGTGGTGGGATTGGAGAACCCTTGGATCACGTGGTGGGATTGGAGAACCCTTGGATCGTGTGGTGGGATTGGGATGGGATTGGAGGTCCATGGATCCCATCCCAAAACATTCCGGGATCCAGGACGCTCAGGATCCATCCCGAGGGATTTTTGTGGAATTTGGGGATGGAACAGGGAAGGGAAACCCTTCCTGGAATCCCAAATTCTGAGGGAATTCCCAAAATTCCTTCCCAGAAAGGAATCGGGATGGGGATGGATCCAATCCTGAGCTGAGAGAGCTGGGAACGGAGGGAATTCCCTGCAAGAAGGGGAGGAATTTGGGAAGGAGTTCCCAGCTGGGCTGGAATTCCCAGGGAACCCCTGGGAATGTCCAAGGAAAGCTCGGAGCCACCTGGGATCGGAGCTGGAATGGGATGGGATTGAAGCTCCATGAACCCCACCCAAAGAACTCCGGGAACACGGGAACCGCCCGGAAAATGCGGGAAGCGCCCAGAAAGTGCGGGAAGCGCCCGGAAGAGCAGGAATACCGACCTCATCCCGCTTTTTGGAGCCCAGGAAGTGCCGGGCCACGTGCTCGGGCAGCATGTTGGCCACCAGGGCCTCGTTCCAGCGGCGCATCTCGGAGACGCGCTCCTTCTGGTCGTGGACGTCGATCTTCCACAGGAACAGCGTCCGGGCCAGCTTCTCCACCTGGGAACGCACGTGGGATACTGGGAATTCCCAGGAATTCCTGGGATTGTGGGTTGGTGGGATTGTGGGATCATGGGATGGTGGGATTTTGGGATAATGGAGACGCGCTCCTTCTGGTCGTGGACGTCGATCTTCCACAGGAACAGCGTCCGGGCCAGCTTCTCCACCTGGGATTACATGGGGGATGGTGGGAATTCCCGGGATTGTGGGTTGGTGGGATTGTGGGATGGTGGGATTTTGGGATAAGGAGATTTTGGGATGGTGGGATATTGGGAAAATGGAGACGCGCTCCTTCTGGTCGTGGACGTCGATCTTCCACAGGAACAGCATCCGGACCAGCTTCTCCACCTGGGATTACAAATGGGATACTGGGAATTCCCGGGATTGTGGGATGGTGGGATAATGGGATAATGGAGACGCGCTCCTTCTGGTCGATCTTCCACAGGAACAGGGTCGAGGCCAGCTTCTCCACCTGGGATTACGAATGGGATACTGGGAATTCCCGGGATTGTGGGATGGTGGGATTGTAGGATAATGGGATAATGGGATTTTGGGAAAATGGAGACGCGCTCCTTCCGGTCGTGGACGTCGATCTTCCACAGGAACAGCGTCCGGGCCAGCTTCTCCACCTGGGATTACATGTGGGATGGTGGGAATTCCCGGGATGGTGGGAATTCCCGGGATTGTGGGAATTCCCGGGATTGTGGGGTAATGGGATAATGGAGACGCACTCCTTCTGGTCATAGATGTCGATCCTCCGCAGGGATGATGGGATAATGGGATAATGGGATTCTGGGATGATGGGATAATGGGATTATGGGATAATGGGATTATAGGATGATGGGATAATGGGATTATGGGATAATGGGATTATGGGATAATGGGATGATGGGATAATAAAACTATAGGATAATGGGATGATGGGATGATGGGATTATAGGATATTGGGATTATGGGATAATGGGATTATGGGATAATGGGATGATGGGATATGGGATAATGGGATTATGGGATAATGGGATTATAGGATGATGGGATGATGGGATTATAGGATATTGGGATTATGGGATAATGGGATTCTAGGATGATGGGATAATGGGATTCTAGGATGATGGGATTCTAGGATGATGGGATAATGGGATTCTAGGACAATGGGATTATGAGATTATGGGATAATAGGATTATAGGATGATGTGATGATGGGATAATGGGATTATAAAATAATGGGATGATGGGAATATGGGATATGGGATTATGGGATGTGGGATGATGGGATTATGGGATGGGGGTGTTCCCAGAATTGTTGGGGGATGGAAAACACTTTGGGAGTTTCCTTGGAAAAGCCATAGGTGCTGTAGATGGGCCCGGGATAAATCCCGGTGCCTTGGAGCTTCCCGGAATCTGGGAAGGGATTTAGGGAAGAAGGAAAGGGAAAAGGGAAAAGGGAAAAGGGAAAAGGGAAAAGGGAAAAGGGAAAAGGGAAGAGGGAAGAGGGAAGAGGGAAAAGGGAAGGGAAGGGAAGGGAAGGGAAGGGAAGGGAAGGGAAGGGAAGGGAAGGGAAGGGAAGGGAAGGGAAGGGAAGGGAAGGGAAGGGAAGGGAAGGGAAGGGAAGGGAAGGGAAGGGAAGGGAAGGGAAGGGAAGGGAAGGGAAGGGAAGGGAAGGGAAGGGAAGGGAAGGGAAGGGAAGGGAAGGGAAGGGAAGGGAAGGGAAGGGAAGGGAAGGGAAGGGAAGGGAAGGGAAGGGAAGGGAAGGGAAGGGAAGGGAAGGGAAGGGAAGGGAAGGGAAGGGAAGGGAAGAGAAGGGAAGGGAAGGGAAGGGAAGGGGAGGGGAGGGGAGGGGAGGGGAGGGGAGGGGAGGGGAGGGGAGGGGAGGGGAGGGGAGGGGAGGAAAGGAAAGGAGAGGAAAGGAGAGGAAAGGAGAGGAAAGGAGAGGAAAGGAAAGGAAAGGAAAGGAAAGGAAAGGAAAGGAAAGGAAAGGAAAGGAAAGGAAAGGAAAGGAAAGGAAAGGAAAGGAAAGGAAAGGAAAGGAAAGGAAAGGAAAGGAAAAAGAAGGAAAAAGAAGGAAAAAGAAGGAAAGGGGAAGAAAGGGCGGGAAAAAAAAGACAAAAGAAGGAAAAAGAAGGAAAAGGAGAAGAAAGGGCAGGAAAAAGAAGGAAAAAGAAGGAAAAAGAAGGAAAACGGGAATAAAGGGCGGGAAAAGGAAGGAAGAAGGGGGAAAGGGAGGGAATGAGAGGTAAGAGGAGGAAAAAGAAGGAAAGGGGAGGGAAGGGGAATAAAAAGTTGGAAAAGGAAAGAAAATGAAGGAAAATGAAGGGGGGGGAAGGAAAATAGGAGAAAGAGCAGGAAAAAGAAGGAAAAAGAAGAAGTAAAGGGGAAGAAAGGACAGGAAAAGAAGGAAAAATTAGGAAAAGGAAAGGGGAGGGAAGGGGAATAAAGAGCAGGGAAAGGATGGAATAAAAAGGAGAAGGAAGGAGAAGGGAAGAAAAGGGCAGGAAAAGGAAGAAAAAGAAGGAAAAGGGAGGGAAGGGGAAGAAAGTGCAGGAAAAGGAAGGAGAAGGAAGGAAAAAGAAAGGAAAAGAAGGAAAAAGAAGGAAAAGAAGGAAAAAGAAGGAAAGGGGAAGAAAGGGCGGGAAAAGGAAGGATGAAGAATGAAAAGGGAGGGAAGGAGAGGTAAGAGGAGGAAAAGGAAGGGAAAGGGGAAAAAAAGGAAGGAAAATGAAGGAAAATGGAAAAAAGGGCGGGGAAAGGCAGGAAAAGGGAAGAAAGGGTGGGAAAAGGAAGGGAAAGGAAGGGAAAGGCAGGAAAGGGAAGGATAAGGAAGGAAGAAGGAAAAGGGAGGGAATGAAAGGTATGAGGAGGAAAAGGCAGGAAAAGGCAGGAAAAGGGAAGAAAGGGGTGGAAAAGGAAGGAAAAAGAAAGGAAAAGAAGGAAAAAGAGGGAAAAAGAAAGGGGAAGAAAGGGTGGGAAATTGAGGAAGAAGAAGGAAAAGAGAGGGAAGGAGAGGTAAAATAGGGAAATGGAAGGGAAGCAGAAGAAAAGGCAGGAAAATGAAGGGGAAGGCAGGAAAAGGGAAGAAAGTGGGAAAAGGAAGGAAAAGGAAGGAAGAAGAAGGAGAGGTAAGAGGAGGAAAAGGGAGGGAAAGGGAAAAAAGTGAAGGAAAATTAAGGAAAAGGGAAAAAAGGGTGGAAAAGGCAGGAAATGGAAGGAAAAGGAAGGAGAAGGGGAAGAAAGGGCAGGAAAAGGAAGGGAAAGGGAAGAAAAGGCAGGAAAGGAAAAGAGAAGGAAGGAAGAAGGAAAAGGGAGGCAAGGAAATGTAAGAGGAGGAAAAGGCAGGAAAAGGCAGGAAAAGGCAGGAAAAAGGAACAAAGGGGTGGAAAAGGAAGGAAAAAGAAAGGAAAAGAAGGAAAAAGAAAGAAAGGGGAAGAAAGGGTGGGAAATTGAGGAAGAAGAAGGAAAAGGGAGGGAAGGAGATGTAAGGGCAGGAAAAGGAAGGGAAGGGGAAGAAAAGTCAGGAAAAGGAAGGAGAAGAAAGAGCAGGAAGAGAAAGGAAAAGGAAGGAAAAAGAAAGGAAAAGAAGGAAAAAGAAAGGAAAAGAAGGAAAGGGTTAGAAAAGGCAGAAAATTGAGGAAGAAGAAGGAAAAGGGAGGGAAGGAGAGGTAAGGGCAGGAAAAGGAAGGGAAAGGGAAAAAAGACAGGAAAAGGAAGGAGAAGGAAGGAAGAAGGAAAAGGGAGGAAGGAAAGGCAAGAGGAGGAAAAGGAAGGAAAAGGAAGGAGAAGGCAGGAAAAGGGAAGAAAGGGTGGGAAAAGGATGGGAAAGGAAGGAAGAAGAAGGAGAGGTGTGGGGAGGAAAAGGAAGGGAAAGGGAAAAAAAGGCAGGAAAAGGAAGGAGAAGGAAGGAAAAATGAAAAGGGAGGGAAGGAAAGGCAAGAGGAGGAAAAGGAAGGAAAAGGGAAGAAAGGGTGGGGAAAGGAAGGAAGAAGAAGGAGGGGAAAGGGGAGAAAAAGCAGGAAAAGGAAGGAAGAAGAAAAGGAAGGAAAAGGGAGGGAAGGAAAGGCAAGAGGAGGAAAAGGAAGGAAAAGGAAGGAAAAGGGAAGAAAGGGTGGGAAAAGGAAGGGAAAGGAAGGAAGAAGAAGGAGAGGTAAGGGCAGGAAAAGGAAGGGAAGCGGAGAAAAAGGCAGGAAAAGGAAGGAGAAGAAAAGGAAGGAAGGAGAAGGAGAGGCAAGAGGAGGAGAAGGCAGGAAAAGGCAGGAGAAGGCAGGAAAAGGGTAGAAAGGGTGGGAAAAGGAAGGGAAAGGAAGGAAGAAGAAGGAGAGGGGAGGGGAGGAAAAGGAAGGGAAAGGGAAGAAAAAGCAGGAAAAGGAAGCAGAAGAAAAGGAAGGAAAAGGCAAGGGGACCCTCCCCTCCCCACCACTCACGTGCCGCGAGAAGTAGTAGAAGCTGAGCATCACCACGAAGATCATGGCGGTCATGGAATACTTGGAGGGGACCAGCACGGACCTGCCGAGGCATGGCCCGGATGCCGGAATTCCGGGCCCATCCCCGTCCCCTCCGTGTCCCCTGCCCGTCCCCGTCCCCGCCCTTACGAGCTGTGCTGGCCGCGCCGCCGGTCGTACTGGTCGAAGATGGGCTCCCAGGCGGAGAAGTTGACGGCGCCGGTGGCGGCGGTGATGAGCGCCATGAGGGTCAGCTTGACCATGTGGCTCACCTGGACCAGCATCACGGTGGCCACCAGGGCCAGCAGGGCGATGTAGCTGTAGTACTTGGGCTGGTCGGCGCAGCCGCCGCCGCGAGGTGGCCCCGAGGTGCCGTTGGTGGCCATCCAGCGGTCGCGCCGGCAGCCGAGCTGGGGACACGAGGGTGGGGTCAGCACGGGCACACGGTGGTGGCCACGGTGGCCACCAGGGTGGTGCAACCGCAGTGTTTTGGCTGCTCCTCACAGCCACCACAAGGGGGCCCCAGTGTGCCTTTGGCCACTGTGCCACCGTGGTCCCCATGGTAGCCGAGCTGGGGACATGGGGACATGGTGGCCACCATGGCCACCAGTGCGATGGAGCTGCAATATCTGTGCTGCTCCTCACAGCCAACACCCCGAGGTGGCCCCATTGGCCACCACCCCATGGTCCCCATGGCAGCCGAGCTGGGGACATGCAGACACAGTGGTGGCCACCATGGCCACCACATGGCGAAGGAGCTGCAACATCTGTGCTGCTCCTCACAGCCACCACCCCGAGGTGGCCCCATTGGCCACCACCCTGCGCTCCCCACGGCAGCCGAGCCAGGGGCACGAGGCCGGGGCGACGGCGCGGCCGGCGCGTGGCACCTCACCATGTCCACGATGTCGGCCGCGGTGACGATGGCGATGGCCGCCATGGCCCAGGTGTTGCGCGCCCAGCGGGTGCGGTCGATCCAGGTGGAGAAGGCCACCAGCTTTTTGGGGAAGGCCTGCGGCGACAACCGCCGGGCGGGGCGGTCACCGGCGGCGGCGCGCGGTGCCGCGGCGCCCCGGAGGCGCGGCCGGGGACGCGCCCCGTCTCACCCGCGGGAAGACGGCGGCCAAGGAGCAGAGCGTGAGGCCCAGCAGCAACACCTCGCCCACCGCGAAGGTCACGTAGTTGGTCACCAACCTGCCCCAAACCGCCGGGGGAAAGGTCAGCGGCGACAACTCGGCGCCGCCGAACTGTCCCCGGGCGTCCCCCCGCCCTACCAGGGGTCGATGACGGCCTCCACCAGGGCGGTGAAGAAGAGGACGACGCAGGAGCAGCTGAAGGCGGCGCCGCTCTGCTTCTCCTTCTCCACCGAGTAGCGCGTCTCCATGTCGGGGTCGGTGAAGCGCAGCGACAGCCGGAAGGTGCTCTTGCCTTTCAGCCTGGCGGCCGCGGGAAGACACGGCACGTGGGGGACACGGCGGTGGCCGCCGTGGCCACCAGGGCGGGGGGACCCCCCCGGGGGCGGTTTTTGGGGAGGGGGGCACTCACGCCTGGATGGACTCGCGCTCCAGCAGGGCCTCGTTGAGGAGCTGGTTGAGCTCCTGCTCGTTCTGCGCCGCGCCCGCCACGCGCTCGGCCAGGTCCCGCAGCCGCAGGCGCCGCCGCGGGTTGGGGAAGGACGGGTTGGGCGCCTGTGGGCCGGGGGACACCGTGGGGACACCGCGGCGGGGACACCGCGGCGGGGACACCGCGGCGGGGACGTCGGAGTGTGGCAAGGGGCGGTACCTCGCCATCGTCGTCGTCGTCGTCGTCCAGCTCCGCGGAGCTGCTCCGGCCGCGCTCGGCGTCATCGGGCGGCTCCGGGCTGAGGCTCCCATTGGGCTCCGCAGTGGCCACCGCAGGCGGGGACACGCCGTGGGACGAGGTCAGGGACAGCTTCTGCGGGGACACGGGCATGGTGGGTGTCACCGTGTCACCAGTGCCACCGGTGTCACCCATCACACCATGGGAAAAGGTCAGGGACAGCTTCTGTGGGGACACGGTCATGGTGGGTGTCACCGTGTCACCAGTGCCACCGGTGTCACCCATCACACCATGGGAAAAGGTCAGGGACAGCTTCTGCGGGGACACCGGCATGGTGGGTGTCACCGTGTCACCGGTGTCACCCATCACACCATGGGACAAGGTCAGGGACAGCTTCTGTGGGGACACAGGCATGGTGGGTGTCACCGTGTCACCGTGTCACCGTGTCACCCATCACACCATGGGACAAGGTCAGGGACAGCTTCTGTGGGGACACGGGCATGGTGGGTGTCACCAAGTCACCGTGTCACCGGTGTCACCCATCACACCATGGGACAAGGTCAGGGACAGCTTCTGCGGAGACACGGGCATGGTGGGTGTCACCGTGTCACCCATCACACCATGGGACATGGTCAGGGACAGCTTCTGCGGGGACAAGGGCATGGTGGGTGTCACCGTGTCACCAGTGCCACCGGTGTCACCCATCACACCATGGGACAAGGTCAGGGACAGCTTCTGCGGGGACACGGTCATGGTGGGTGTCACCGTGTCACCGTGTCACCATGTCACCCATCACACCATGGGACATGGTCAGGGACAGCTTCTGCGGGGACAAGGGCATGGTGGGTGTCACCGGTGTCACCCATCACACCATGGGACAAGGTCAGGGACAGCTTCTGCGGGGACACGGGCATGGTGGGTGTCACTGTGTCACCGTGTCACCGGTGTCACCCATCACACCATGGGACAAGGTCAGGGACAGCTTCTGCGGGGACACGGGCATGGTGGGTGTCACCGTGTCACTGTGTCACCGTGTCACTGGTGTCACCCATCACACCATGGGACAAGGTCAGGGACAGCTTCTGTGGGGACACGGGCATGGTGGGTGTCACCATGTCACCCATCACACCATGGGACATGGTCAGGGACAGCTTCTGCGGGGACACCGGCATGGTGGGTGTCACCGTGTCACCGGTGTCACCCATCACACCATGGGACAAGGTCAGGGACAGCTTCTGCGGGGACACAGGCATGGTGGGTGTCACCGTGTCACCGTGTCACCGGTGTCACCCATCACACCATGGGACATGGTCAGGGACAGCTTCTGCGGGGACACCGGCATGGTGGGTGTCACCGTGTCACCGGTGTCATCCATCACACCTTGGGACATGGTCAGGGACAGCTTCTGCGAGGACACGGGCATGGTGGGTGTCACCGTGTCACCAGTGTCACCCATCGCACCATGGGACATGGTCAGGGACAGCTTCTGCGGGGACACGGGCATGGTGGGTGTCACCAAGTCACCGTGTCACCGGTGTCACCCATAACACCCTGGGACAAGGTCAGGGACAGCTTCTGCGGGGACACGGGCATGGTGGGTGTCACCGTGTCACCAGTGTCACCGGTGTCACCCATCACACCATGGGACAAGGTCAGGGACAGCTTCTGCGGGGACAAGGGCATGGTGGGTGTCACCGTGTCACCGTGTCACCATGTCACCCATCACACCATGGGACATGGTCAGGGACAGCTTCTGCGGGGACAAGGGCATGGTGGGTGTCACCGGTGTCACCCATCACACCATGGGACAAGGTCAGGGACAGCTTCTGCGGGGACACGGGCATGGTGGGTGTCACCGTGTCACCGTGTCACCATGTCACCCATCACACCATGGGACAAGGTCAGGGACAGCTTCTGCGGGGACATGGGCATGGTGGGTGTCACCGTGTCACCAGTGTCACCCATCACACCATGGGACATGGTCAGGGACAGCTTCTGCGGGGACACAGGCATGGTGGGTGTCACCATGTCACCCATCACACCATGGGACATGGTCAGGGACAGCTTCTGTGGGGACACGGGCATGGTGGGTGTCACCGTGTCACCAGTGTCACTCATCACGCCATGGGATGCGGTCAGGGACAGTGTCGGTGGTGGGACACCAGCATGGTGGGTGTCACCGTGTCACTGGTGTCACCGGTGTCACTCATCACGCCAGGGGATGGGATCAGGGATGGTGTCGGTGGTGGGACACCGGCATGATGGGTGTCACCGTGTCACTGGTGTCACTCATCATGCCATGGGATGAGGTCATGGACGGTGTCAGTGGTGGGACACCGGCAGGGTGGGTGTCACCGTGTCACTGGTGTCCCCGGTGTCACTCATCACGCCATGGGATGGGGTCAGGGACGGTGTCAGTGGTGGGACACCAGCATGGTGGGTGTCACCGTGTCACTGGTGTCACTGGTGTCACTCATCATGCCATGGGATGAGGTCATGGACGGTGTCAGTGGTGGGACACCAGCATGGTGGGTGTCACCGTGTCACTGGTGTCACTGGTGTCACTCATCATGCCATGGGATGAGGTCATGGACAGTGTCAGTGGTGGGACACCGGCATGATGGGTGTCACCGTGTCACCGTGTTACTGGTGTCACTCATCATGCCATGGGATGAGGTCAGGGACAGTGTCAGTGGTGGGACACCGGCATGGTGGGTGTCACCGTGTCACTGGTGTCACCGGTGTCACTCATCACGCCATGGGATGGGGTCAGGGACGGTGTCGGTGGTGGGACACCGGCATGATGGGTGTCACCGTGTCACCGTGTTACTGGTGTCGCTCATCATGCTGTGGGATGAGGTCAGGGACAGCTTCTGCGGGGACATGAGCATGGTGGGTGTCACCGTGTCACTGTGTCACCGGTGTCACCCATCACACCATGGGAAAAGGTCAGGGACAGCTTCTGCGGGGACACCGGCATGGTGGGTGTCACTGTGTCACCAGTGTCACTCATCACGCCATGGGATGAGGTCAGGGACAGCGTCGGTGGTGGGACACTGGCATGGTGGGTGTCACCGTGTCACCAGTGTCACTCATCACGCCATGGGATGGGGTCAGGGACAGTGTCGGTGGTGGGACACGGTCACCCTGGGTGTCCTCACACTCCAGTGTCCCCAGTGTCCCCAGCAATGTCCCCAGTGTCACTGATCACACTCTGGGACACGATCAGTGACATGCTCACCCTGGGTGTCACCACCAGTGTCCCCAGCGGTGTCACTCACCACGCCATGGGACACGGTCAGTGACAGTGTCCCCAGTGTCCCCAGCGGTGTCACCACGCCATGGGACACGGTCAGGGACAGTGTCCCCAGTGTCCCCAGCAGTGTCACTCACCACGCCATGGGACACGGTCAGTGACAGTGTCTGTGGTGGCATGCAGTCACCCTGGATGTCCCCACACCCCATGTCCCCAGTGTCCCCGGTGTCCCTGTTGCCCGCAGTGTTCCCATTGTCCCCGGTGTCCACAGTGTCCCTGATGTCCCCATCAATGTCCCTGGTGTCCCCCATGTCCCTGGTGTCCCCAGTGTCCCCGACATCCCCAGTGTCCCCGGTGTCCCCAGTGTCCCCGGCGTCCCCAATGTCCCCGGCGTCCCCGCTGTCCCCGGCGTCCCCAGTGTCCCCGGTGTCCCCGGCGTCCACAGTGTCCCTGGTGTCCACAGTGTCCCTGGTGTCCCCATCAATGTCCCTGGTGTCCCCCGTGTCCCCAGTGTCTCCGGTGTCCACAGTGTCCCCAGTGTCCCCGGTGTCCACAGTGTCCCCAGTGTCCCCATCAATGTCCCTGGTGTCCCCTGTGGCCCCAGTGTCCCCAGTGTCCACAGTGTCCCTGGTGTCCACAGTGTCCCTGGTGTCTCCATCAATGTCCCTGGTGTCCCCTGTGTCCCCAGTGTCCCCGGCGTCCCCAGTGTCCCCAGTGTCCCTGCCGTCCCCGGCATCCCCGGAGTCCCTGGCGTCCCCAAAATCCCCAGTTTCCCCCGCGTCCCCGGTGTCCCCATCAATGTCCCCGGTGTCCCCTGTGTCCCCAGTGTCCCCGGTGTCCCCATCAATGTCCCCGGTGTCCCCGGTGTCCCCAGTGTCCCTGGTGTCCCCCGTGTCCCCGGTGTCCCCATCAATGTCCCCGGTGTCCCCGGCGGCGCCACTCACCACGCCGTTGACGCCGTGCCGCAGGCCCTGCTTGGGGACCACCACCAGGTAGGTGACGATGCCCTTGTCCCTCAGGTAGTCGCAGCGGGAGCCGCCCTCGCCCGGCTCCACCTCGAACTCGCCCTTCAGGCAGTCCACGGTGCTCTGCGAGATGTGCACGCGCCTGCCCGCGGCCGCCGCCGCCGTCACCCCGGCGTCGCCGCGGCCGCCGCCCCGCGCCGGGGAGGGGGACGGCGGTCACTCACCCGGGGATGCCGCCCGCCTCCATCTTGTTGGCCACGGTGACGTCGGTGGACCAGACGTCGTACTGCCAGCGCTTCTGGCCCAGCACGCCGCCCAGCACGGCGCCGCTGTGCACGCCCACCCGCATGTCCACGGCCGTGCGCGTCCGCTCCCGCACCGAGCTGCGCCACGGGCACCGGGAGTGGCCACGGGCACCGGGAACGGGGACCCCGGAGCGGCCACGGGCACCGGGAACAGGGACCCGGAGCGGCCACGGGCACCAGGAACGGGGACCCGGAGTGGCCACGGGCACCGGGAACGGGGACCCGGAGCGGCCACGGGCACCGGGAGTGGTCATGGGGAATGGGAATGGCCATGGGGACCAGGAGTGGCCACGGAGACTGGGAACGGGGACTGGGAGTGGCCATGGGGACCAGGGATGGTCACAGGGACCAGGAGTGGCCACAGGGACTGGGAGTGGCCATGGGGAATGGTCACTGGGAATGTCCATGGCCGCGCGCCTCCGCTCCCGCACCGAGCTGCGCCATGGGCACCGGGAGTGGCCATGGGCACTGGGAATGGGGACCCGGAGTGGCCACGGGGACCGGGAGTGGCCACGGGCACCGGGAACAGGGATGGGGAGTGGCCACAGGGACCAGGAACAGGGATGGGCAGTGGCCACAGGGACCAGTAACAGGGATAGGCAGTGGCCACAGGGACCAGGGGTGGTCACAGGGACCAGGAATGGTCATGGGGACCAGGAGTGGCCACAGGGACAGGGAATGATCATGGGGAATGGGAATGGCCATGGGGACTGGTCACTGGGAATGGCCACGGGGACCAGGAATGGCTACGGGGACCGGGAATGGCCATGGGGAATGGTCACTGGGAATGGCCACGGGGACCGGGAGTGGCCACGGGGACCAGGAATGGCTACGGGGACCGGGAATGTTCATGGGGAATGGTCACTGGCAAGTTCCACGGCCGTGCGTGTCCGCTCCCGCACCGAGCTGCGCCACGGGCACTGGGAGTGGCCACGGGCATCGGGAATGGGGACCCGGAGTGGCCACAGGGACCAGGAACAGGGATGGGCAGTGGCCACATGGACCAGGAACAGCGATAGGCAGTGGCCACAGGGACCAGGGGTGTCCACAGCCGTGCGCGTCCGCTCCCGCACCGAGCTGCGTGACGGCAACGCGGTGTGGCCACGGGGACTGGGAATGTTCATGGGGACCGGGAATGGTCATGGGGACCGGGAAATGGTCACAGGGAATGGCAATGGCCACGGGGAAACAGGAATGGCCACGGGGAATGGGGAATGGCCACGGGGAATGGGGAATGGCAACGGGAAATATCAGCATGGAATGCCGAGTATTCGCCGGGAACGCAGAAAATCCGCAGGGAATGTGGCCTCCTGCAGCCCAGCCTCCATCATCAGCAATCACACCCCAAGCCCATCCCCATCCCAATTCCCGTTCCCAAGTCCCATTTCCATGTCCCATTCCCATCCCCAATCCCATTCCCATCCCCATTCCCATCTCCATTCTTATTGCCATTTCCCCATCTCCATCTCCATTCCCATTCCCATTCCCAGGTCCCATCCCCATCCCCATCCCATCCCATCCCATTCCCGTCCCCGTCCCCATTCCCATTCCCATCCCCACTCCTATCCCCGTTCCCGTTCCCATCCCCACTCCCATCCCTGTTCCCGTCCCCACTCCCATCCCCGTACCCATTCCAGTTCCCGTTCCCGCTCCAATCCCCATTCCCGTCCTCATTCCCATTCCCATTCCAGTCCCTGACCCTGTCCCTATTCCAGTTCCCGTCCCCATTCCAATCCCCGTTCCCGTCCCCGTTCCCATCCCCATCCCCATCCCTGTTCCAGTTCCTGTCCCCACTCCAATCCCTGTTCCCGTCCCCATTCCAGTTCCCGTCCCCACTCCAATCCCCGTTCCCGTCCCCATTCCAGTTCCCGTCCCCACTCCAATCCCCGTTCCTGTTCCTATTCCCGTCCCCACTCCCATCCCCGTTCCCGTCCCCACTCCAATCCCTGTTCCCAGCCCCTTCCCATTCCCGTTCCCATTCCCATGCCCATTCCCATCCCCACTCCCATTCCCGTCCCCATTCCCATTCCCATCCCCATTCCCGTCCGCACTCCCATCCCTGTCCCCGTCCCAGTCCCCATCCCTGTCCCCGTTCCCGTCCCCATTCCAATCCCCGTCCCTGTTCCCATCCCCGTTACCATTCCCGTCCCCGTCCCCGTCCCCGTTCCCATTCCCATTCCTGTTCCCATCCCCGTCCCCGTCCCTGTCCCTGTTCCCGTCCCCGTTCCCTTACGCGATGGCCTCCACCATGGCCAGCCCCATCCGGATGGAGCAGGCCGCGTGGTCCTCCCGGAATTCCGGCAGCCCGCAGATGCAGTAGTAGCAATCCCCCAGGATCTTGATCCGCAGCTGGTGATGTTTCTGGGAATCCCCAATTCCCGGAATTCCCATCGTCCCGCCCAATTCCCAACGGATTTCCCATTCCCAACCCCATTTCCCACCCATCGGAGCGGGGGACGCCTCCGTCGCCTCGTGGGCTTCCGACCTCCTCGTCCCCCATCCCAGATTTTTTTTAGGGGGGAATTCCCAGAGAATCTCCAGATCGCTGGGACTGTCCAAGGAAATATGGGATCAGGATTGGAATGTGGGATGGGATTGAACATCCATGGATCCCGTCCCAAACCATCACGGGATTCTGGGATCAAGGATGCTCCGGATCCATCCCAAGGGATTTTTATGGGATTTGGGGACGGAAAAGGGAAATGAATGCTGGGGGGAAAATCAGGAATTACAGGGGGAGAAATGCCGGGGGTGGTGTGGAGGGGAGGGGTCGGTTCGTCCTTGGGAGTGTCCGAGGGAAAGGTTGGAGCAGCTTGGGATTGGGGTGGGAATGGGATGGGATTGAACGTCCATGGATCCCATCCCAAACGGTTCTGGGATTCTGGGATCAAGGACACTGAGGATCCATCCCAAGGGATTTTTATGGGATTCGGGGATGGAAATGGAAGGAAATTCCAGGAAAAGTCGGGCGTGGCGCAGAGCTGAGGGGTCGATTCATCCCTGTGAATGTCCGAGGTGAAGCTGGAGCAATCAGGGATTGGGGTGGGAATGGGATGGGATTGAACATCCATGGATCCCATCCCAAACGATTCTGGGATCAAGGACACTCTGGATCCATCCCGATGGATTTTTGTGGGATTCGGGGATGGAAATGGGAAGGGAATTCCAGGAAAAGTCGGGCGTGGCGCAGAGCTGAGGGGTTGATTCATCCCTGGGAATGCCCGAGGTGAAGTTGGAGCAATCTGGGATTGGGGTGGGAATGGGATGGGATTGAACATCCATGGGTCCCATCCCAAACACTTCTGGGATTCAGGGATCAAGGACACTCTGGATCCATCCCGAGGGATTTGGGGATGGAAACAGGAAGCGAATTCCGTGAAAAAGTTGGGAATTCCGGGAAAAGTCGGGCGTGGTGCGGAGGGGAGGGGTCGATTCATCCCTGGGAGTGTCCAAGGAAAGGTTGGAGCAGTTTGGGATCGGGGGTGGAATGTGGGATGGGATTGGAGATCTATGGATCCCATCCCAAACCATTCTGGGATTCTGGGATCAAGGACACTGAGGATCCATCCCAAGGGATTTTTATGGGATTTGGGGATGGAAAATGGAAGGAAATTCTGGGAAAAGTCAGGCGTGGCACGGAGGGGAGGGGTCGATTCATCCCTGGGAATGCCTGAGGTGAAGTTGGAGCCATCAGGGATTGGGGTGGGAATGGGATGGGATTGAACATCCATGGATCCCATCCCAAATGATTCTGGGATCAAGAACGCTCCAAATCCATCCCGAGGGATTTTTATGGGATTCAGGGATGGAAATGGGAAGGGAATTCCAGGAAAAGTCGGGCGTGGCGCAGAGCTGAGGGGTTGATTCATCCCTGGGAATGCCCGAGGTGAAGTTGGAGCAATCTGGGATTGGGGTGGGAATGGGATGGGATTGAACATCCATGGGTCCCATCCCAAACACTTCTGGGATTCAGGGATCAAGGACACTCTGGATCCATCCCGAGGGATTTGGGGATGGAAACAGGAAGCGAATTCCGTGAAAAAGTTGGGAATTCCGGGAAAAGTCGGGCGTGGTGCGGAGGGGAGGGGTCGATTCATCCCTGGGAGTGTCCAAGGAAAGGTTGGAGCAGTTTGGGATCGGGGGTGGAATGTGGGATGGGATTGGAGATCTATGGATCCCATCCCAAACCATTCTGGGATTCTGGGATCAAGGACACTCCGGATCCATCCCAAGGGATTTTTATGGGATTTGGGGATGGAAAATGGAAGGAAATTCTGGGAAAAGTCAGGCGTGGCATGGAGGGGAGGGGTCGATTCATCCCTGGGAATGCCCGAGGTGAAGTTGGAGCCATCAGGGATTGGGGTGGGAATGGGATGGGATTGAACATCCATGGATCCCATCCCAAATGATTCTGGGATCGAGAACGCTCCAAATCCATCCCGAGGGATTTTTGTGGGATTCGGGGATGGAAATGGGAAGGGAATTCCAGGAAAAGTCGGGCGTGGCGCGGAGCGGAGGGGTCGATTCATCCCTGGGAATGCCCGAGGTGAAGTTGGAGCCATCTGGGATTGGGGGTGGCGGGGAGGAGTGATTTTTTTTTTTTTTTTTTTTTTTTGGCGGCGGCGGGCGGGGGGTGGGGGTGGAATTCCGGGAATCCCGTGAATCCCGGGAGCCCCGCACTCACGGCGGCCAGCTTGTCGAAGCGGGCGAAGAGCTCGTTGAGGAGCTTGACGAGCTCCTGGGCGCTGCAGGAGGACGAGAGCTGCGTGAAGCCCACGATGTCGGCGAAGAGGATGCTGCGGGGACAGCGCCCGCCCGCCCGTCAGCCGGCCCCGCCCGCCCCTTCCCGGGGGGAAAAGAAAAAACGCGTCCGGGAGGAGGCCGGAGCGGCGCGCGGCAAACCCAGCCCCGGCTTTTTTCCCCCACCCAAAAAAAAAAAAAAAAAAAAAAAGGAAAAAAAAAAAGGAAAAAAAAATTATATCACGGTGAAAACGACGCCCGAGAAACAGAATCTCGGCTTCCTCATTCCCGTTTTTCCTAAAATAATCCTGGATACGGTGAACACAATGCCCTAGAAACAGAATCTCGGCTTCCTCGCTCCCGTTTTTCCTAAAATAATCCTGGATATGGTGAAAACGATGCCCTAGAAACAGAATCTCGGCTTCCTCATTCCCGTTTTTCCTAAAATAATCATGGATACGGTGAAAACGACGCCCGAGAAACAGAATCTCGGCTTCCTCATTCCCGTTTTTCCTAAAATAATCCTGGATATGGTGAAAACGACGCCCTAGAAACAGAATCTCGGCTTCCTCGCTCCCGTTTTTCCTAAAATAATCCTGGATACGGTGAACACAATGCCCTAGAAAAAGAATCTCGGCTTCCTCATTCCCGTTTTTCCCAAAAAAAAAAAAATCCTGGATAAGGGAAAAATGACTCACTGCAAACTCAGTCCTGACTTCCTCATTCCCGTTTTCCCAAAAAAAATCCTGGATACAGTGAAAACAATGCTCTACGAACAGAACCTCGGCTTCCTCATTCCCGTATTTCCCAAAAAGAAATCCTGGATACGGTGAAAACAACGCTCTGCAAACTCCGTCCTGACTTCCTCATTCCGGTTTTTCCTTAAAAAAATCCTGGATACGGTGAAAACGACGCTCTACTATCTCAATCCTGACTTCCTCATTCCCGTTTTTCCCCAAAAAAATCCTGGATATGGAGAAAACTACGCTCTACAAAAAGAATCTCGGCTTCCTCATTCCCGTTTTTCCCAAAAAATATCCCGGATATGGAGAAAACAAGGCCTAATGAACTCAATCCCAAATTCCCGTTTTTCCCCAAAAAAAATCCGGGATACAGTGAAAACAACGCTCTACCGCAGCTTCCTCATTTCCGTTTTTCCTAAAATAATCCTGGATACGGTGAACACGACACTCGAGAAACAGAATCTCGGCTTCCTCATTCCCGTTTTTCCCCAAAAAAAAAATCCTGGATACGGTGAAAACGACGCTCGAGAAACAGAATCTCGACTTCCTCATTTCCGTTTTTCCCCAAAAAAAAATCCTGGATAAGGGAAAAACGACACTCTAGAAACAGAATCTCGGCTTCCTCATTCCCGTTTTTCCTAAAATAATCCTGGATATGGTGAAAACGATGCCCTAGAAACAGAATCTCGGCTTCCTCATTCCCGTTTTTCCCAAAAAAAAATCCTGGATACGGTGAAAACGACACACTAGAAACAAATCTCGGCTTCCTCATTCCCGTTTTTCCTTAAAAAAATCCTGGATACGGTGAAAACGACGCCCTAGAAACAGAATCTCGGCTTCCTCATTCCCGGTTTTCCTAAAATAATCCTGGATATGGTGAAAACGATGCCCTAGAAACAGAATCTCGGCTTCCTCATTCCCGTTTTTCCCAAAAAAAAATCCTGGATACGGTGAAAACGACACTCTAGAAACAAATCTCGGCTTCCTCATTCCCGTTTTTCCTAAAATAATCCTGGATGTGGTGAAAACGATGCCCTAGAAACAGAATCTCGGCTTCCTCATTCCCGTTTTTCCCAAAAAAAAATCCTGGATACGGTGAAAACGACACTCTAGAAACAAATCTCGGCTTCCTCATTCCCGTTTTTCCTAAAATAATCCTGGATGTGGTGAAAATGATGCCCTAGAAACAGAATCTCGACTTCCTCATTCCCATTTTCCCAAAAAAAATCCTGGATACAGTGAAAGCAATGCTCTATGAACAGAATCTCGGCTTCCTCATTCCCGTTTTTCCCAAAAAAAAAATCCAGGATACGGTGAAAACGACGCCCTAGAAACAGAATCTCGGCTTCCTCATTCCCGTTTTTCCCAAAAAAAAAAAAAAATCCTGGATAAGGGAAAAATGACTCACTGCAAACTCAGTCCTGACTTCCTCATTCCCGTTTTCCCAAAAAAAATCCTGGATACAGTGAAAACGACGCTCAAGAAACAGAATCTCGGCTTCCTCATTCCCGTTTTTCCTAAAATAATCCTGGATACGGTGAACACGACGCCCTACGAACTCAATCCCGACTTCCACATTCCCGTTTTTCCCCAAAAAAAATCCTGGATAAGGGAAAAATGACTCTCTGCAAACTCAGTCCTGACTTCCTCATTCCGGTTTTTCCTTAAAAAAATCCTGGATACGGTGAAAACAATGCTCTACGATCTCAATCCCGACTTCCTCATTCCTGTTTTTCCCAAAAAAAATCTTGGATATGGAGAAAACTACACTCTACAAAAAGAAACTCGACTTCCTCATTCCCGTTTTTCCCAAAAAATATCCCGGATATGGAGAAAACAAGGCCTAACGAACTCAATCCCAAATTCCCGTTTTTCCCCCAAAAAAATCCGGGATACAGTGAAAACAACGCTCTACCTCAGCTTCCTCATTCTCGTTTTTCCTAAAAAAATCCTGGATACGGTGAACACGACGCTCTAGAAACAGAATCTCGGCTTCCTCATTCCCGTTTTTCCCAAAAAAAAAAAAAATCCTGGATAACGGAAAAATGACTCACTGCAAACTCAGTCCTGACTTCCTCATTCCCGTTTTCCCAAAAAAAATCCTGGATACAGTGAAAGCAATGCTCTACGAACAGAAGCTCAACTTCCTCATTCCCGTTTTTCCCAAAAAAAATCCTGGATACGGTGAAAACGACGCTCGAGAAACAGAATCCCGACTTCCTCATTCCCGTATTTCCCAAAAAAAAATTCGGGATACGGTGAAAACAACGCTCTACGAACAGAATCCCGACTTCCTCATTTCCGTTTTTCCCAAAAAAAAAAATCCTGGGTACGGTGAAAACGACACTCTAGAAACAGAACCTCGGCTTCCTCATTCCCGTTTTTCCCAAAAAGAAATCCGGGATACGGTGAAAACAACGCTCTGCAAACTCAGTCCTGACTTCCTCATTCCGGTTTTTCCTTAAAAAAATCCTGGATACGGTGAAAACGACGCCCTACGATCTCAATCCTGACTTCCTCATTCCCGATTTTCCCAAAAAAAATCCTGGATATGGAGAAAACAAGGCCTAACGAACTCAATCCCAAATTCCCGTTTTTCCCCAAAAAAAATCCGGGATACAGTGAAAACAACGCTCTGCCTCAGCTTCCTCATTCCCGTTTTTCCTAAAAAAATCCTGGATACGGTGAACACGACGCTCTAGAAACAGAATCTCGGCTTCCTCATTTCCGTTTTTCCCCAAAAAAAAATCCTGGATAAGGGAAAAACGACACTCTAGAAACAGAATCTCGACTTCCTCATTTCCGTTTTTCCCCAAAAAAAATCCTGGATAAGGGAAAAACGACACTCTAGAAACAGAATCTCGGCTTCCTCATTCCCGTTTTTCCTTAAAAAAATCCTGGATACGGTGAAAACGACGCCCTAGAAACAGAATCTCGGCTTCCTCATTCCCGTTTTTCCTAAAATAATCCTGGATGTGGTGAAAATGATGCCCTAGAAACAGAATCTCGACTTCCTCATTCCCATTTTCCCAAAAAAAATCCTGGATACAGTGAAAGCAATGCTCTATGAACAGAATCTCGGCTTCCTCATTCCCGTTTTTCCCAAAAAAAAATCCAGGATACGGTGAAAACGACACTCTAGAAACAGAATCACGACTTCCTCATTCCCGTTTTTCCCAAAAAAAAAAAAAATCCTGGATAAGGGAAAAATGACTCGCTGCAAACTCAGTCCTGACTTCCTCATTCCCGTTTTCCCAAAAAAAATCCTGGATACAGTGAAAGCAATGCTCTACGAACAGAATCTCGGCTTCGTCATTCCCGTTTTTCCCCAAAAAAAATCCTGGATACGGTGAAAACGACGCTCGAGAAACAGAATCTCGGCTTCCTCATTCCCGTTTTTCCTAAAATAATCCTGGATATGGTGAAAACGATGCCCTAGAAACAGAATCTCGGCTTCCTCATTCCCGTTTTTCCCAAAAAAAAATCCTGGATACGGTGAAAACGACACTCTAGAAACAAATCTCGGCTTCCTCATTCCCGTTTTTCCTAAAATAATCCTGGATGTGGTGAAAATGATGCCCTAGAAACAGAATCTCGACTTCCTCATTCCCATTTTCCCAAAAAAAATCCTGGATACAGTGAAAGCAATGCTCTATGAACAGAATCTCGGCTTCCTCATTCCCGTTTTTCCCAAAAAAAAAATCCAGGATACGGTGAAAACGACGCCCTAGAAACAGAATCTCGGCTTCCTCATTCCCGTTTTTCCTTAAAAAAATCCTGGATATGGTGAAAACGATGCCCTAGAAACAGAATCTCGGCTTCCTCATTCCCGTTTTTCCCAAAAAAAAATCCAGGATACGGTGAAAACGATGCCCTAGAAACAGAATCTCGACTTCCTCATTCCCGTTTTCGCAAAAAAAATCCTGGATACGGTGAACACAATGCCCTAGAAACAGAATCTCGGCTTCCTCATTGCCGTTTTTCCCAAAAAAAAAAATCCTGGATAAGGGAAAAATGACTCGCTGCAAACTCAGTCCTGACTTCCTCACTCCGGTATTTCCCAAAAAAAAATCCAGGATACGGTGAAAACAACGTTCTATGAACAGAATCTTGGCTTCCTCATTCCCGTTTTTCCCAAAAAAAAATCCTGGATACGGTGAAAACGATGCTCGAGAAACAGAATCCCGACTTCCTCCTTCCCGTATTTCCCAAAAAATCATCCGGGATACGGTGAAAACAACGCTCTACGAACAGAATCTCGGCTTCCTCATTCCGTTTTTCCTAAAATAATCCTGGATACGGTGAAAACGACGCTCGAGAAACAGAATCTCGGCTTCCTCATTCCCGTTTTTCCCAAAAAAAAAAAATCCTGGATAAGGGAAAAATTACTCACTGCAAACTCAGTCATGATTTCCTCATTCCCGTTTTCCCAAAAAAAATCCTGGATACGATGAAAACAACGCTCTACGAACAGAATCTCGACTTCCACATTTCCGTTTTTCCCAAAAAGAAATCCTGGATACGGTGAAAACGACGCTCGAGAAACAGAATCTCGGCTTCCTCATTCTTGTTTTTCCTTAAAAAAATCCTGGATACGGTGAAAACCACACTCTCGAAACAGAATCTCGACTTTCTCATTCCCATTTTTTCCCAAAAAAAAATCCTGGATACAGTGAAAATGACGCCCTACGAACTCAATCCCGACTTCCTCATTCCATTTTTCCCCAAAAAAATCCTGGATATGGTGAAAACGACGGCCTACGAACTCAATCTCGACTTCCACATTCCCGTTTTTCCTCAAAAAAAATCCTGGATAAGGGAAAAATGACTCTCTGCAAACTCAACCCCGACTTCCTCATTCCCGTTTTTCCTAAAAAAATCCTGGATACGGTGGAAAACGACGCCCTACGAACTCAATCCCGACTTCCTCATTCCCGCTTTTCCCAAAAAAATCCTGGATGCGGCCAAAACAACGCTCGACGAACTCAATCCCGACTTCCTCATTCCCGTTTTCCCAAAGAAAAAATCTGGGATAAGGGAAAAACGACGCCCTGAAAACTCAGTCCCAACCCCATCCCAGTTTCGGGAATTCCTGCCGGTTTTCCGGGAACGTTTTCCGCGCGGAATGGGGGAATTTTGGGAATTTCAGCTGTTTTTCCGGGAATGTTTTCCGGGCGTGGAACGGGGTGGGGGGGGATTTTGGGAATTCCCGCCGTTTTTCCAGGAACATTTTCCATGCAGAATGGGAGAATTTTGGGAATTCCCTCTGATTTTCTGGGAACGTTTCCCACGTGGGACAAGGGGAATTTAATTTTGGGAATTCCTACCGGTTTTCTGGGAACATTTTCCATGCAGAATGGGCGAGTTTTGGGAATTCCCACCGGTTTTTCCAGGAATGCTTTCTGCGCAGAACTGGGGGGGAATTTTTGGAATTCTCACTGGTTTCCCAGCGTGCGGGACGAGGGGAATTTTGGGAATTCCCACCAATTTTCTGGGAACATTTTCCACGCGGGACAGGGGAATCTTAGGAATTCCCGCCGGTTTTCTGGGAATGCTTTCTGTGCGGAATGCGGGGGAATTTTTGGAATTCTCATCGGTTTTCCAGGAACATTTTCCGTGTGGGACGAGGGGAATTTTGGGAATTCCCATCAGTTTTCAGGGAACATTTTGCTCACAGGATGGTGGAATTTGGGGACTTCCCACCGGTATTCCGGGCAGAATGGGAGAATTTTGGGAATTCCCACCGTTCTTCTGGGAACGTTTTCTCTGTGGAATGGGGGGATTTTGGGAATTCCCGCCGGTTTTCCGGGAACGTTTTCTGGGTGCAAATTGGGAATTCCCGCTGGTTTCCCGGGAATGTTTTCTGAGCAGAATGGGCGAATTTTTGGAATTCCCGCTGGTTTCCTGGGAACGTTTTCTGTGTGAAATGGGGGAATTTTGGGAATTCCCAGCGGTTTTCCCGACAACGCTTTAAGGCGCGGAAAGGGGAGAACCTTGTGGGGGTCGCGGCGGGGTTTCCCGGGAACGTTTTCTGGCCAGAATGGGCGAATTTTGGGAATTCTCGCCGGTTTTCCAGGAACGTTTTCCATGCGGAATGGGAGAATTTTGGGAATTCCCACTGGTTTTCCTGGAACATTTTATGTGTGGAATGGGGGGATTTTGGGAATTCCTACCGGTTTTTCTGGGAACATTTTCTGGGCGGAATGGGGAAATTTTGGGAATTCCTGCCGGTTTTCCGGGAATGTTTTCTAGGCAGAATGGGGAAATTTTGGGAGTTCCCACCATTTTTCTGGGAATGTTTTGCATGCGGAACGGGGGAATTTTGGGAATTCCCAGTGGTTTCCCCGACAACGCTTTAAGGCGCGGAAAGGGGGGAACCTTGGTAGGGTCGCGGCGGGGGTTTCCCGGGAAAGTTTTCCAGCCAGAATGCGGGAATTTTGGGAATTCCCACCAGTTTTCCAAGAGCATTTTCCACACAGAATGGGGGAATTCTGGGAATTTCAGCCGGTGTTCCAGGAACGTTTTCCATGGAGAGCGGCGAATTTTGCACTGATTTTCCGGGAAAATATTCCACATGGGACGGGGGAAGTTTGTGAATTCCCGCTGATTTTCTGGGAACGTTTTCTGTGGGGAGTGGGGGAATTTTCGGACTTCCCACTGGTTTTCCGGGAACGTTTTCCTCACAGAATGGGCGAATTGTGGGATTTCCTGGCTTTGTTCTGGGAACTTTTTCCATGCAGGATTGGAGAATTTTGGGAATTCCTGCCGGGTTTCTGGGAACGTTTCCCAAGCAGACCGGGTGAATTTTGGAAATTCCCAATGGTTTCTGCGAATGTTTCTGCGCAGAATGGATGATTTTTGGGACTTCCCAATGGTTTTCCGGGAATATTTTCTGTGCAGAATGGGGGAATTTTGGGAATTCCCAATGGTTTTCTGGGAATGTTTTTCCGCACAGAACGGGCGAATTTGGGGACTTCCCAATGGTTTTCTGGGAATGTTTTCTGAGCAGAACGGGGGAATTTTGGGAATTCACAATGGTTTCCCAGGAATATTTTCTGCGCAGAACGGGCGAGTTTTTGGGAATTCCCAATGGTTTTCCGGGAATGTTTTCTGAGCAGAACGGGGAATTTTGGGAATTCCCAATGGTTTTCCGGGAATGTTTTCCACGCACAACAGTCAAGTTTTTGGGAATACCCAATGGTTTTCCGGGAGTGTTTTCCGCACAGAATGGGGGAATTTTGGGAATTCCCAATGGTTTTCCGGGAATGTTTTCAGCGCAGAACGAGTGAATTTTGGGACTTCCCAATCGTTTTCCGGGAATGTTTTCCGCGCAGAATGGGCGAATTTTGGGACTTCCCAATGGTTTCTCAGGAATATTTTGTGTGCAGAACAGGGGAATTTTGGGAATTCCCAATGTTTTCCGCGAATGTTTTCCGCACAGAACGGGCGAGTTTTGGGACTTCCCAACGGTTTTCCTGCAACCTTTTCCACGCGGGACGGGGGGCGGTGGGGAGCCGCGGCAAACCCCCGGCGGTTTTCCCGGCAGCGCTTCAGAGGCGCGGGGTCCCCCTTCCCCACCCGCCCTCGGCGGGGGTGGCGGCGGAGTTTCCCGGGAAGGATTTCCGGGGGATCGCGGGGCCTGACCTGACGTTCTCGTGGCGGTACATGTACATGGTGTTGAACTGCTGCAGCTCCTTCTGGCTCGGGTCCTTCTTCATGTCCTTCAGCACCTCGTCCGCCACGTGCTTGGGCAGGATGGACAGCATCAGCCGCTCCTGAGGGACGGAAGGCCGGCCGGCGGAGAGCCTCGGGAATTCCGGCCGGGGCAAGGAACGGGGAAGGGGACGGCCGGCGGGGGAAATCGGGGCGGGGAGGGGGCGGTGCGGAGCCGAGGAGGTTGGTTCGCTCCTTGGGAATGTGCCGGGGAAAGGTTGGAGCAATCTGGGATTGGGGTGGGAATGGGATGGGATTGAACGTCCATGGATCCCATCCCAAACCGTTCCAGGACTCTGGGATCAAGGAGGCTCAGGATCCATCCTGAGGGATCTTTACGGAATTCGGGGATGGAAAAGGGAAGGGAATTCCAGGAAAAGCTGGGTGTGGAGAGGAGCCGAGGAGGTTGGTTCGCTCCTTGGGAGTGTGCCGGGGAAAGGTTGGAGCAATCTGGGACTGGGGTGGGAATGGGATGGGATTGAACATCCATGGATCCCATCACAAACCATTCCAGGACTCTGGGATCAAGGACGCTCAGGATCCATCCTGAGGGATCTTTACGGAATTTGGGGATGGAAAAGGGAAGGAAATTCCAGGAAAAGCTGGGTGGGGTGAGGAGGAGAGGGGTTGATTTGTCACTGGCAGTGTCCAAGGGAAAGGTTGGAGCAATCTGGGATTGGGGGTGGGAATGGGATGGGATTGAACGTCCATGGATCCCATCCCAAACCGTTCCAGGACTCTGGGATCAAGGACGGTCAGGATCCATCCCGAGGGATCTTTACGGAATTCGGGATGGAAAAGGGAAGGGAATTCCAGGAAAAGCTGGGTGTGGAGAGGAGCCGAGGAGGTTGGTTCGCTCCTTGGGAATGTGCCGGGGAAAGGTTGGAGCAATCTGGGACTGGGGTGGGAATGGGATGGGATTGAACATCCATGGATCCCATCCCAAACCTATCCAGGACTCTGGGATCAAGGACGCTCAGGATCCATCCCGAGGGATCTTTACATCATTTGGGGATGGAAAAGGGAAGGAAATTCCAGGAAAAGCTGGGTGGGGTGAGGAGCCGAGGAGGTTGGTTCGCTCCTTGGGTGTGTGCCGGGGAAAGGTTGGAGCAATCTGGGATTGGGGTGGGAATGGGATGGGATTGAACATCCATGGATCCCATCCCAAACCGTTCCAGGACTCTGGGATCAAGGACGCTCAGGATCCATCCTGAGGGATCTTTATGGGATTTGGGGATGGAAAAGGGAAGGGAATTCAGGAAAAGCTGGGTGGGGTGAGGAGGAGAGGGGTTGATTTGTCACTGGCAGTGTCCAAGGGAAAGGTTGGAGCAATCTGGGACTGGGGTGGGAATGGGATGGGATTGAACATCCATGGATCCCATCCCAAACCTATCCAGGACTCTGGGATCAAGGACGCTCAGGATCCATCCCGAGGGATCTTTACAGCATTTGGGGATGGAAAAGGGAAGGAAATTCAGGAAAAGCTGGGGTGGGGTGAGGAGCTGAGGAGGTTGGTTCGCTCCCTGGGAGTGTGCCGGGGAAAGGTTGGAGCAATCTGGGATTGGGGTGGGAATGGGATGGGATTGGACGTCCATGGATCCCATCCCAAACCATTCCAGGACTCTGGGATCAAGGACGCTCAGGATCCATCCCCAGGGAATTTTATGGGATTTAGGGATGGAAACGGGAAGGGAATTCTGGGAAAAGCTGGGTGGGGTGAGGAGCTGAGGAGGTTGGTCCGCTCCTTGGGAGTGTCCCAGGGAAAGGTTGGAGCAATCTGGGACTGGGGTGGGAATGGGATGGGATTGAACGTCCATGGATCCCATCCCAAACCGTTCCAGGACTCTGGGATCAAGGACGGTCAGGATCCATCCCGAGGGATCTTTACAGCATTTGGGGATGGAAAAGGGAAGGAAATTCCAGGAAAAGCTGGGTGGGGTGAGGAGCTGAGGAGGTTGGTTCGCTCCTTGGGAGTGTGCCGGGGAAAGGTTGGAGCAATCTGGGATTGGGGTGGGAATGGGATGGGATTGGACGTCCATGGATCCCATCCCAAACCGATCCGGGATTCTGGGATCAAGGATGCTCAGGATCCATCCCAAGGGAATTTTATGGGATTTGGGGATGGAAAAGGGAAGGGAATTCCGGGAAAAGCTGGGTGTGGTGAGGAGCCGAGGAGGTTGGTTCTCTCCTTGGGAATGTGCCGGGGAAAGGTTGGAGCAATCTGGGATTGGGGTGGGAATGGGATGGGATTGAACGTCCATGGATCCCATCCCAAACCGTTCCAGGACTCTGGGATCAAGGAGGCTCAGGATCCATCCTGAGGGATCTTTATGGGATTTGGGGATGGAAAAGGGAAGGGAATTCCAGGAAAAGCTGGGTGTGGAGAGGAGCCGAGGAGGTTTGGTTCGCTCCTTGGGAGTGTGCCGGGGAAAGGTTGGAGCAATCTGGGACTGGGGTGGGAATGGGATGGGATTGAACATCCATGGATCCCATCCCAAACCTATCCAGGACTCTGGGATCAAGGACGCTCAGGATCCATCCCGAGGGATCTTTACAGCATTTGGGGATGGAAAAGGGAAGGAAATTCCAGGAAAAGCTGGGTGGGGTGAGGAGCCGAGGAGGTTGGTTCGCTCCTTGGGAGTGTGCCGGGGAAAGGTTGGAGCAATCTGGGATTGGGGTGGGAATGGGATGGGATTGAAGATCCATGGATCCCATCCCAAACCGTTCCAGGACTCTGGGATCAAGGACGCTCAGGATCCATCCTGAGGGATCTTTATGGGATTTGGGGATGGAAAAGGGAAGGAAATTCCAGGAAAAGCTGGGTGGGGTGAGGAGGAGAGGGGTTGATTTGTCACTGGCAGTGTCCAAGGGAAAGGTTGGAGCAATCTGGGACTGGGGTGGGAATGGGATGGGATTGAACATCCATGGATCCCATCCCAAACCTATCCAGGACTCTGGGATCAAGGACGCTCAGGATCCATCCCCAGGGATCTTTACAGCATTTGGGGATGGAAAAGGGAAGGAAATTCCAGGAAAAGCTGGGTGGGGTGAGGAGCTGAGGAGGTTGGTTCGCTCCCTGGGAGTGTGCCGGGGAAAGGTTGGAGCAATCTGGGATTGGGGTGGGAATGGGATGGGATTGGACGTCCATGGATCCCATCCCAAACCATTCCAGGACTCTGGGATCAAGGACGTTCAGGATCCATCCCCAGGGAATTTTATGGGATTTAGGGATGGAAAAGGGAAGGAATTCCAGGAAAAGCTGGGTGTGGTGAGGAGCCGAGGAGGTTGGTCCTCTCCTTGGGAGTGTGCCGGGGAAAGGTTGGAGCAATCTGGGATTGGGGTGGGAATGGGATGGGATTGAACGTCCATGGATCCCATCCCAAACCATTCCAGGACTCTGGGATCAAGGATGCTCAGGATCCATCCCCAGGGTTCTTTATGGGATTTGGGGATGGAAAAGGGAAGGGAATTCCAGGGAAAGCTGGGTGTGTTGAGGAGCTGAGGAGGTTGGTTCGCTCCTTGGGAGTGTGCCGGGGAAAGGTTGGAGCAATCTGGGATTGGGGTGGGAATGGGATGGGATTAGAGGTCCATGGATCCCATCCCAAACCTATCCAGGACTCTGGGATCAAGGACGCTCAGCATCCATCCCCAGGGAATTTTATGGGATTTGGGGATGGAAAAGGGAAGGGAATTCCGGGAAAAGCTGGGTGTGGAGAGGAGCCGAGGAGGTTGGTTCGCTCCTTGGGAGTGTGCCGGGGAAAGGTTGGAGCAATCTGGGATTGGGGTGGGAATGGGATGGGATTAAACATCCATGGATCCCATCCCAAACCATTCCAGGACTCTGGGATCAAGGACGCTCAGGATCCATCCTGAGGGATCTTTACGGAATTCGGGGATGGAAAAGGGAGGGGAATTCCGGGAAAAGCTGGGGGGTGTGAGGAGGAGAGGGGTTGATTTGTCACTGGCAGTGTCCAAGGGAAAGGTTGGAGCAGTTTAGGATCGGGGGTGGAATGTGGGATGGGATTGGAGATCTATGGATCCCATCCCAAACCATTCCAGGACTCTGGGATCAAGGACGCTCAGGATCCATCCCCAGGGAATTTTATGGGATTTAGGGATGGAAACGGAAGGGAATTCTGGGAAAAGCTGGGTGGGGTGAGGAGTTGAGGAGGTTGGTTTGCTCCTTGGGAGTGTCCCAGGAAAGGTTGGAGCAATCTGGGACTGGAGTGGGAATGGGATGGGATTGAAC
>NW_027099902.1:57134-124599 GCF_031753505.1 Anomalospiza imberbis
GAAAAAGAAGGAAAAAGAAGGAAAAGGGAAGAAAGGGCGGGAAAAGGAACGATGAAGAATGAAAAGGGAGGGAAGGAGAGGTAAGAGGAGGAAAAGGAAGGGAAAGGGGAAAAAGAAGGAAATAGGAAAATGGAAAGAAAAGGGCGGGGAAAGGCAGGAAAAGGGAAGAAAGGGTGGGGAAAGGAAGGGAAAGGAAGGGAAAGGCAGGAAAGGGAAGGAGAAGGAAGGAAGAAGGAAAAGGGAGGGAAGGAAAGGTATGAGGAGGAAAAGGCAGGAAAAGGCAGGAAAAGGGAAGAAAGGGGTGGAAAAGGAAGGAAAAAGAAAGGAAAATAAGGAAAAAGAGGGAAAAAGAAAGGGGAAGAAAGGGTGGGAAATTGAGGAAGAAGAAGGAAAAGAGAGGGAAGGAGAGGTAAAATAGGGAAATGGAAGGGAAGCAGAAGAAAAGGCAGGAAAATGAAGGGGAAGGCAGGAAAAGGGAAGAAAGTGGGAAAAGGAAGGAAAAGGAAGGAAGAAGAAGGAGAGGTAAGAGGAGGAAAAGGAAGGGAAAGGGAAAAAAGTGAAGGAAAATTAAGGAAAAGGGAAAAAAGGGTGGAAAAGGCAGGAAATGGAAGGAAAAGGAAGGAGAAGGGGAAGAAAGGGCAGGAAAAGGAAGGGAAAGGGAAGAAAAAGCAGGAAAGGGAAAGAGAAGGAAGGAAGGAAAAGGGAGGCAAGGAAATGTAAGAGGAGGAAAAGGCAGGAAAAGGCAGGAAAAAGGAACAAAGGGGTGGAAAAGGAAGGAAAAAGAAAGGAAAAGAAGGAAAAAGAAAGAAAGGGGAAGAAAGGGTGGGAAATTGAGGAAGAAGAAGGAAAAGGGAGGGAAGGAGATGTAAGGGCAGGAAAAGGAAGGGAAGGGGAAGAAAAGTCAGGAAAAGGAAGGAGAAGAAAGAGCAGGAAGAGAAAGGAAAAGGAAGGAAAAAGAAAGGAAAAGAAGGAAAAAGAAAGGAAAAGAAGGAAAGGGTTAGAAAAGGCAGAAAATTGAGGAAGAAGAAGGAAAAGGGAGGGAAGGAGAGGTAAGGGCAGGAAAAGGAAGGGAAAGGGAAAAAAGACAGGAAAAGGAAGGAGAAGGAAGGAAGAAGGAAAAGGGAGGAAGGAAAGGCAAGAGGAGGAAAAGGAAGGAAAAGGAAGGAGAAGGCAGGAAAAGTGAAGAAAGGGTGGGAAAAGGAAGGGAAAGGAAGGAAGAAGAAGGAGAGGTGAGGGGAGGAAAAGGAAGGGAAAGGGAAGAAAAAGCAGGAAAAGGAAGGAGAAGAAAAGGAAGCAAAAGGGAGGGAAGGAAAGGCAAGAGGAAAAAAAGGCAGGAAAAGGCAGGAGAAGGCAGGAAAAGGGAAGAAAGGGTGGGAAAAGGAAGGAGGAAGAAGGAGAGGGGAGGGGAGGAAAAGGAAGGGAAAGGGAAGAAAAAGCAGGAAAAGGAAGCAGAAGAAAAGGAAGGAAAAGGAAGGAAGAAGAAGGCGAGGTAAGGGCAGGAAAAGGAAGGGAAGCGGAGAAAAAGGCAGGAAAAGGAAGGAGAAGAAAAGGAAGGAAGGAGAAGGAGAGGCAAGAGGAGGAGAAGGCAGGAAAAGGCAGGAGAAGGCAGGAAAAGGCAGGAGAAGGCAGGAAAAGGGTAGAAAGGGTGGGAAAAGGAAGGGAAAGGAAGGAAGAAGAAGGAGAGGGGAGGGGAGGAAAAGGAAGGGAAAGGGAAGAAAAAGCAGGAAAAGGAAGCAGAAGAAAAGGAAGGAAAACGGAAGGGGACCCTCCCCTCCCCACCACTCACGTGCCGCGAGAAGTAGTAGAAGCTGAGCATCACCACGAAGATCATGGCGGTCATGGAATACTTGGAGGGGACCAGCACGGACCTGCCAAGGCATGGCCCGGATGCCGGAATTCCGGGCCCATCCCCGTCCCCTCCGTGTCCCCTGCCCGTCCCCGTCCCCGCCCTTACGAGCTGTGCTGGCCGCGCCGCCGGTCGTACTGGTCGAAGATGGGCTCCCAGGCGGAGAAGTTGACGGCGCCGGTGGCGGCGGTGATGAGCGCCATGAGGGTCAGCTTGACCATGTGGCTCACCTGGACCAGCATCACGGTGGCCACCAGGGCCAGCAGGGCGATGTAGCTGTAGTACTTGGGCTGGTCGGCGCAGCCGCCGCCGCGAGGTGGCCCCGAGGTGCCGTTGGTGGCAACCCAGCGGTCGCGCCGGCAGCCGAGCTGGGGACACGAGGGTGGGGTCAGCACGGGCACACGGTGGTGGCCACGGTGGCCACCAGGGTGGTGCAACCGCAGTGTTTTGGCTGCTCCTCACAGCCACCACAAGGGGGCCCCAGTGTGCCTTTGGCCACTGTGCCACCGTGGTCCCCATGGTAGCCGAGCTGGGGACATGGGGACATGGTGGCCACCATGGCCACCAGTGCGATGGAGCTGCAATATCTGTGCTGCTCCTCACAGCCAACACCCCGAGGTGGCCCCATTGGCCACCACCCTGTGGTCCCCATGGTAGCCCAGCTGGGGACATGAGAGTGGGGTCACCATGGGGACACAGTGGTAGCCACCGTGGCCACCAGGGCGGTGCAACCGCAGTGTTTTGGCTGCTCCCTATGGCCACCCCAAGGTGGCCCTGATGTCCCACTGGTCACCACCCCATGGTCCCCATGGCAGCCGAGCTGGGGACATGGTGACACAGTGGTGGCCACCGTGGCCACCAGGGTGGTGCAACCGCAGTGTTTTGGCTGCTCCCTATGGCCACCCCAAGGTGGCCCTGATGTCCCATTGGCCACCACCCCATGGTCCCCATGGCAGCCGAGCTGGGGACATGGTGACACAGTGGTGGCCACCGTGGCCACCAGGGTGGTGCAACCGCAGTGTTTTGGCTGCTCCTCACAGCCAACACCCCGAGGTGGCCCCATTGGCCACCACCCCATGGTCCCCATGGCAGCCGAGCTGGGGACATGCAGACACAGTGGTGGCCACCATGGCCACCACATGGCGATGGAGGTGCAACATCTGTGCTGCTCCTCACAGCCACCACCCCGAGGTGGCCCCATTGGCCACCACCCTGCGCTCCCCACGGCAGCCGAGCCAGGGGCACGAGGCCGGGGCGACGGCGCGGCCGGCGCGTGGCACCTCACCATGTCCACGATGTCGGCCGCGGTGACGATGGCGATGGCCGCCATGGCCCAGGTGTTGCGCGCCCAGCGGGTGCGGTCGATCCAGGTGGAGAAGGCCACCAGCTTTTTGGGGAAGGCCTGCGGCGACAACCGCCGGGCGGGGCGGTCACCGGCGGCGGCGCGCGGCGCCGCGGCGCCCCGGAGGCGCGGCCGGGGACGCGCCCCGTCTCACCCGCGGGAAGACGGCGGCCAAGGAGCAGAGCGTGAGGCCCAGCAGCAACACCTCGCCCACCGCGAAGGTCACGTAGTTGGTCACCAACCTGCCCCAAACCGCCGGGGGAAAGGTCAGCGGCGACAACTCGGCGCCGCCGAACTGTCCCCGGGCGTCCCCCCGCCCTACCAGGGGTCGATGACGGCCTCCACCAGGGCGGTGAAGAAGAGGACGACGCAGGAGCAGCTGAAGGCGGCGCCGCTCTGCTTCTCCTTCTCCACCGAGTAGCGCGTCTCCATGTCGGGGTCGGTGAAGCGCAGCGACAGCCGGAAGGTGCTCTTGCCCTTCAGCCTGGCGGCCGCGGGAAGACGCGGCACGTGGGGGACACGGCGGTGGCCGCCGTGGCCACCAGGGCGGCGGGGACACCCCCCGGGGGCGGTTTTTGGGGAGGGGGGCACTCACGCCTGGATGGACTCGCGCTCCAGCAGGGCCTCGTTGAGGAGCTGGTTGAGCTCCTGCTCGTTCTGCGCCGCGCCCGCCACGCGCTCGGCCAGGTCCCGCAGCCGCAGGCGCCGCCGCGGGTTGGGGAAGGACGGGTTGGGCGCCTGCGGGCCGGGGGACACCGTGGGGACACCGTGGCGGGGACACCGCGGCGGGGACGTCGGAGTGTGGCAAGGGGCGGTACCTCGCCGTCGTCATCATCGTCGTCGTCCAGCTCCGCGGAGCTGCTCCGGCCGCGCTCGGCGTCCTCGGGCGGCTCCGGGCTGAGGCTCCCGTTGGGCTCCGCGGTGGCCACCGCAGGCGGGGACACGCCGTGGGACGAGGTCAGGGACAGCTTCTGCGGGGACACGGGCATGGTGGGTGTCACCGTGTCACCAGTGCCACCGGTGTCACCCATCACACCATGGGACAAGGTCAGGGACAGCTTCTGTGGGGACACGGGCATGGTGGGTGTCACCATGTCATCCATCACACCATGGGACATGGTCAGGGACAGCTTCTGCGGGGACACGGGCATGGTGGGTGTCACCGTGTCACCAGTGTCACCGGTGTCACCCATCACACCATGGGACAAGGTCAGGGACAGCTTCTGTGGGGACACGGGCATGGTGGGTGTCACCGTGTCACCAGTGTCACCGGTGTCACCCATCACACCATGGGACAAGGTCAGGGACAGCTTCTGCGGGGACACGGGCATGGTGGGTGTCACCGTGTCATCCATCACACCATGGGACATGGTCAGGGACAGCTTCTGCGGGGACACGGGCATGGTGGGTGTCACCGTGTCACCGTGTCACCGGTGTCACCCATCACACCATGGGACAAGGTCAGGGACAGCTTCTGTGGGGACACGGGCATGGTGGGTGTCACCATGTCACCCATCACACCATGGGACATGGTCAGGGACAGCTTCTGCGGGGACACCGGCATGGTGGGTGTCACCGTGTCACCGGTGTCATCCATCACACCATGGGACAAGGTCAGGGACAGCTTCTGCGGGGACACGGGCATGGTGGGTGTCACCGTGTCACCAGTGTCACCGGTATCATCCATCACACCATGGGAAAAGGTCAGGGACAGCTTCTGCGGGGACACGGGCATGGTGGGTGTCACCGTGTCACCGGTGTCACCCATCACACCATGGGACATGGTCAGGGACAGCTTCTGTGGGGACACGGGCATAGTGGGTGTCACCGTGTCACCGTGTCACCGGTGTCACCCATCACACCCTGGGACAAGGTCAGGGACAGCTTCTGCGGGGACACGGGCATGGTGGGTGTCACCGTGTCACCGGTGTCACCCATCACACCATGGGACAAGTCAGGGACAGCTTCTGCGGGGACACGGGCACCCTAGGTGTCCCCATGCCACTGGTGCCACCAGTGCCACCAGTGTCACTCATCACACCATGGGGACATGGTCAGGGACAGCTTCTGCGGGGACACGGGCATGGTGGGTGTCACTGGTGTCACTGGTGTCACTCATCACGCCATGGGATGAGGTCATGGACGGTGTCAGTGGTGGGACACCGGCATGGTGGGTGTCACCGTGTCACTGGTGTCACCGGTGTCACTCATCACGCCATGGGATAGGGTCAGGGACGGTGTCGGTGGTGGGACACCAGCATGATGGGTGTCACCGTGTCACTGGTGTCACCGGTGTCACTCATCACACCATGGGATGAGGTCAGGGACAGTGTCGGTGGTGGGACACCGGCATGGTGAGTGTCACCATGTCACTGGTGTCCCCGGTGTCACTCATCACGCCATGGGATGGGGTCAGGGACGGTGTCGGTGGTGGGACACCGGCATGATGGGTGTCACCGTGTCACTGGTGTCACCGGTGTCACTCATCACGCCATGGGATGGGGTCAGGGACGGTGTCGGTGGTGGGACACCGGCATGATGGGTGTCACCGTGTCACCGTGTTACTGGTGTCGCTCATCATGCTGTGGGATGAGGTCAGGGACAGCTTCTGCGGGGACATGAGCATGGTGGGTGTCACCGTGTCACTGTGTCACCGGTGTCACCCATCACACCATGGGAAAAGGTCAGGGACAGCTTCTGCGGGGACACCGGCATGGTGGGTGTCACCGTGTCACTGGTGTCACTCATCACGCCATGGGATGGTGTCAGGGACAGTGCCTGTGGTGGGACACCAGCATGGTGGGTGTCACTGCTGTCCCCGGTGTCACTCATCACGCCATGGGATGGGGTCAGGGACAGTGTCGGTGGTGGGACACGGTCACCCTGGGTGTCCTCAGACTCCAGTGTCCCCAGCAATGTCCCCAGTGTCACTGATCACACTCTGGGACACGATCAGTGACATGCTCACCCTGGGTGTCACCACCAGTGTCCCCAGCGGTGTCACTCACCACGCCATGGGACACGGTCAGTGACAGTGTCCCCAGTGTCCCCAGCAGTGTCACTCACCACGCCATGGGACACGGTCAGTGACAGTGTCCCCAGTGTCCCCAGCAGTGTCACCATGCCATGGGACACGGTCAGTGACAGTGTCCCCAGTGTCCCCAGCGGTGTCACCATGCCATGGGACACGGTCAGTGACAGTGTCCCCAGTGTCCCCAGCGGTGCCACTCACCACGCCATGGGACACGGTCAGGGACAGTGTCCCCAGTGTCCCCAGCAGTGTCACTCACCACGCCATGGGACACGGTCAGTGACAGTGTCCCCAGTGTCCCCAGCGGTGTCACTCACCACGCCATGGGACACGGTCAGGGACAGTGTCCCCAGTGTCCCCAGCGGTGTCACTCACCACGCCATGGGACACGGCCAGTGACAGTGTCTGTGGTGGCATGCAGTCACCCTGGATGTCCCCACACCCCATGTCCCCAGTGTCCCCGGTGTCCCTGTTGCCCGCAGTGTTCCCATTGTCCCCGGTGTCCACAGTGTCCCTGATGTCCCCATCAATGTCCCTGGTGTCCCCCATGTCCCTGGTGTCCCCAGTGTCCCCGACATCCCCAGTGTCCCCGGTGTCCCCAGTGTCCCCGGCGTCCCCAATGTCCCCGGCGTCCCCGCTGTCCCCGGCGTCCCCAGTGTCCCCGGTGTCCCCGGCGTCCACAGTGTCCCTGGTGTCCACAGTGTCCCTGGTGTCCCCATCAATGTCCCCGGTGTCCCCCGTGTCCCCAGTGTCCCTGGCGTCCCCAGTGTCCCTGCTGTCCCCGGCGTCCCTGGTGTCCCCAGTGTCCCCGGTGTCCACAGTGTCCCTGGTGTCCCCATCAATGTCCCTGGTGTCCCCATCAATGTCCCTGGTGTCCCCCGTGTCCCCAGTGTCTCCGGTGTCCACAGTGTCCCCAGTGTCCCCGGTGTCCACAGTGTCCCTGGTGTCCACAGTGTCCCCAGTGTCCCCATCAATGTCCCTGGTGTCCCCTGTGGCCCCAGTGTCCCCGGTGTCCCCATCAATGTCCCTGGTGTCCCCTGTGTCCCCAGTGTCCCCGGTGTCCACAGTGTCCCCGGTGTCTCCATCAATGTCCCTGGTGTCCCCGGCGTCCCCAGTGTCCCCGCCGTCCCCGGCATCCCCGGAGTCCCTGGCGTCCCCGAAATCCCCAGTTTCCCCCGCGTCCCCGGTGTCCCCATCAATGTCCCCGGTGTCCCCTGTGTCCCCAGTGTCCCCGGTGTCCCCATCAATGTCCCCGGTGTCCCCGGTGTCCCCATCAATGTCCCCGGTGTCCCCAGTGTCCCTGGTGTCCCCATCAATGTCCCCGGTGTCCCCAGTGTCCCTGGTGTCCCCATCAATGTCCCCGGTGTCCCCAGTGTCCCTGGTGTCCCCATCAATGTCCCCGGTGTCCCCAGTGTCCCCATCAATGTCCCCGGTGTCCCCCGTGTCCCCCGTGTCCCTGGTGTCCCCATCAATGTCCCCGGTGTCCCCAGTGTCCCTGGTGTCCCCATCAATGTCCCCGGTGTCCCCAGTGTCCCTGGTGTCCCCATCAATGTCCCCGGTGTCCCTGGTGTCCCCCGTGTCCCCGGTGTCCCCATCAATGTCCCCGGTGTCCCCGGCGGCGCCACTCACCACGCCGTTGACGCCATGCCGCAGGCCCTGCTTGGGGACCACCACCAGGTAGGTGACGATGCCCTTGTCCCTCAGGTAGTCGCAGCGGGAGCCGCCCTCGCCCGGCTCCACCTCGAACTCGCCCTTCAGGCAGTCCACGGTGCTCTGCGAGATGTGCACGCGCCTGCCCGCGGCCGCCGCCGCCGTCACCCCGGCGTCGCCGCGGCCGCCGCCCCGCGCCGGGAAGGGGGACGGCGGTCACTCACCCGGGGATGCCGCCCGCCTCCATCTTGTTGGCCACGGTGACGTCGGTGGACCAGACATCGTACTGCCAGCGCTTCTGGCCCAGCACGCCGCCCAGCACGGCGCCGCTGTGCACGCCCACCCGCATGTCCACGGCCGTGCGCGTCCGCTCCCGCACCGAGCTGCGCCACGGGCACCGGGAGTGGCCACGGGCACCGGGAATGGGGACCCCGGAGCGGCCACGGGCACCGGGAACGGGGACCCGGAGCGGCCACGGGCACCAGGAACGGGGACCCGGAGCGGCCACGGGCACCGGGAACGGGGACCCAGAGCGGCCACGGGCACCGGGAGTGGTCATGGGGAATGGGAATGGCCATGGGGACCAGGAGTGGCCACGGAGACCGGGAACGGGGACTGGGAGTGGCCATGGGGACCAGGGATGGTCACAGGGACCAGGAGTGGCCACAGGGACTGGGAGTGGCCATGGGGAATGGTCACTGGGAATGTCCATGGCCGCGCGCCTCCGCTCCCGCACCGAGCTGCGCCATGGGCACCGGGAGTGGCCATGGGCACCGGGAATGGGGACCCGGAGTGGCCACGGGCACCGGGAGTGGCCACGGGCACCGGGAACAGGGATGGGGAGTGGCCACAGGGACCAGGAACAGGGATGGGCAGTGGCCACAGGGACCAGTAACAGGGATAGGCAGTGGCCACAGGGACCAGGGGTGGTCACGGGGACCAGGAATGGTCATGGGGACCAGGAGTGGCCACAGGGACAGGGAATGATCATGGGGAATGGGAATGGCCACGGGGACTGGTCACTGGGAATGGCCACGGGGACCAGGAATGGCTACGGGGACCGGGAATGGCCATGGGGAATGGTCACTGGGAATGGCCACGGAGACCGGGAGTGGCCACGGGGACCAGGAATGGCTACGGGGACCGGGAATGGTCATGGGGAATGGTCACTGGCAAGTTCCACGGCCGTGCGCGTCCGCTCCCGCACCGAGCTGCGCCACGGGCACTGGGAGTGGCCACGGGCATCGGGAATGGGGACCCGGAGTGGCCACAGGGACCAGGAACAGGGATGGGCAGTGGCCACAGGGACCAGGGGTGTCCACAGCCGTGCGCGTCCGCTCCCGCACCGAGCTGCGCGACGGCAACGCGGTGTGGCCACGGGGACTGGGAATGTTCATGGGGACCGGGAATGGTCATGGGGACCGGGAAATGGTCACAGGGAATGGCAATGGCCACGGGGAAACAGGAATGGCCACGGGGAATGGGGAATGGCAACGGGAAATATCAGCATGGAATGCCGAGTATTCGCTGGGAACGCAGAAAATCCGCAGGGAATGTGGCCTCCTGCAGCCCAGCCTCCATCATCAGCAATCACACCCCAAGCCCATCCCCTTCCCAATTCCCGTTCCCAAGTCCCATTTCCATGTCCCAATCCCATTCCCATCTCCATTCCTATTGCCATTTCCCCATCTCCATCTCCATTCCCATTCCCAGGTCCCATCCCCATCCCCATCCCATCCCATTCCCGTCCCCATTCCCGTTCCCGTCCCCAATCCCATTCCCGTCCCCATTCCCGTTCCCGTCCCATTCCCATTCCCATCCCCATCCCCACTCCTATCCCCGTTCCCGTTCCCATCCCCACTCCCATCCCTGTTCCCGTCCCCACTCCCATCCCCGTACCCATTCCAGTTCCCGTTCCCGCTCCAATCCCCATTCCCGTCCTCATTCCCATTCCCGTTCCCGTCCCTGACCCTGTCCCTATTCCAGTTCCCGTCCCCATTCCAATCCCCGTTCCCGTCCCCATTCCCATCCCCACTCCCATCCCCGTTCCCGTCCCCATCCCCATCCCTGTTCCAGTTCCTGTCCCCACTCCAATCCCCGTTCCCGTCCCCATTCCAGTTCCCGTCCCCACTCCAATCCCCGTTCCTGTTCCTATTCCCGTCCCCACTCCCATTCCCGTTCCCGTTCCCACTCCAATCCCTGTTCCCAGCCCCTTCCCATTCCCGTCCCCATTCCCATGCCCGTTCCCATCCCCACTCCCATTCCCGTCCCCATTCCCATTCCCATCCCCATTCCCGTCCGCACTCCCATCCCCGTCCCCGTCCCAGTCCCCATCCCCGTCCCCGTCCCCGTTCCCGTCCCCACTCCAATCCCCGTCCCTGTTCCCGTTCCCATTCCCATGCCCATTCCCATCCCCACTCCCATTCCCGTCCCCATTCCCATTCCCATCCCCATTCCCGTCCGCACTCCCATCCCCGTCCCCGTCCCAGTCCCCATCCCTGTCCCCGTTCCCGTCCCCATTCCAATCCCCGTCCCTGTTCCCATCCCCGTTACCATTCCCGTCCCCGTCCCCGTCCCCGTTCCCATTCCCATTCCTGTTCCCATCCCCGTCCCCGTCCCTGTCCCTGTTCCCGTCCCCGTTCCCTTACGCGATGGCCTCCACCATGGCCAGCCCCATCCGGATGGAGCAGGCCGCGTGGTCCTCCCGGAATTCCGGCAGCCCGCAGATGCAGTAGTAGCAATCCCCCAGGATCTTGATCCGCAGCTGGTGATGTTTCTGGGAATCCCCAATTCCCGGAATTCCCATCGTCCCGCCCAATTCCCAACGGATTTCCCATTCCCAAACCCATTTCCCACCCATCGGAGTGGGGGATGCCTCCGTTGCCTCGGGGGTTCCGACCTCCTTGCCCCCCATCCCGGATTTTTTTTAGAGGGGTAATTCCCAGGGAATCTCCAGATCCCTGGGAGTATCCAAGGAAAGATGGGATCGGGATTGGAATGTGGGATGGGATTGAACATCCATGGATCCCGTCCCAAACCATTATGGGATTCTGGGATCAAGGATGCTCCGGATCCATCCCAAGGGATTTTTATGGGATTTGGGGATGGAAAAGGGAAATGAATGCCGGGGGGAAAATCAGGAATTACAGGGGGAGAAATGCCGGGGGTGGTGCGGAGGGGAGGGGTCGGTTCGTCCTTGGGAGTGTCCGAGGGAAAGGTTGGAGCAGCTTGGGATTGGGGTGGGAATGGGATGGGATTGAACGTCCATGGATCCCATCCCAAACGGTTCTGGGATTCTGGGATCAAGGACACTGAGGATCCATCCCAAGGGATTTTTATGGGATTCAGGGATGGAAATGGAATGAAATTCCAGGAAAAGTCGGGCGTGGCGCAGAGCTGAGGGGTCGATTCATCCCTGTGAATGTCCGAGGTGAAGTTGGAGCAATCTGGGATTGGGGTGGGAATGGGATGGGATTGAACATCCATGGATCCCATCTCAAACACTTCTGGGATTCAGGGATCAAGGACACTCTGGATCCATCCCGAGGGATTTGGGGATGGAAACAGGAAGCGAATTCCATGAAAAAGTTGGGAATTCCAGGAAAAGTCGGGCGTGGTGCGGAGGGGAGGGGTCGATTCATCCCTGGGAGTGTCCAAGGAAAGGTTGGAGCAGTTTGGGATCTGGGGTGGAATGTGGGATGGGATTGGAGATCTATGGATCCCATCCCAAACCGTTCCGGGATTCTGGGATCAAGGACACTGAGGATCCATCCCAAGGGATTTTTATGGGATTCGGGGATGGAAATGGAAGGAAATTCCAGGAAAAGTCAGGCGTGGCGCAGAGCTGAGGGGTCGATTCATCCCTGGGAATGCCCGAGGTGAAGCTGGAGCAATCTGGGATTGGGGTGGGAATGGGATGGGATTGAACATCCATGGATCCCATCTCAAATGATTCTGGGATCAAGAACGCTCCAAATCCATCCCGAGGGATTTTTATGGGATTCAGGGATGGAAATGGAAGGAAATTCCAGGAAAAGTCGGGCGTGGCGTGGAGCTGAGGGGTCGATTCATCCCTGTGAATGTCCGAGGTGAAGTTGGAGCAATCTGGGATTGGGGTGGGAATGGGATGGGATTGAACATCCATGGATCCCATCCCAAACACTTCTGGGATTCAGGGATCAAGGACACTCTGGATCCATCCCGAGGGATTTGGGGATGGAAACAGGAAGCGAATTCCATGAAAAAGTTGGGAATTCCAGGAAAAGTCGGGCGTGGCGCGGAGGGGAGGGGTTGATTCATCCCTGGGAGTGTCCAAGGAAAGGTTGGAGCAGTTTGGGATCTGGGGTGGAATGTGGGATGGGATTGGAGATCTATGGATCCCATCCCAAACCGTTCTGGGATTCTGGGATCAAGGACACTGCGGATCCATCCCAAGGGATTTTTATGGGATTTGGGGATGGAAAATGGAAGGAAATTCTGGGAAAAGTCAGGCGTGGCACGGAGGGGAGGGGTCGATTCATCCCTGGGAATGCCTGAGGTGAAGTTGGAGCCATCAGGGATTGGGGTGGGAATGGGATGGGATTGAACATCCATGGATCCCATCCCAAATGATTCTGGGATCAAGAACGCTCCAAATCCATCCCGAGGGATTTTTATGGGATTCAGGGATGGAAATGGGAAGGGAATTCCAGGAAAAGTCGGGCGTGGCGTGGAGCGGAGGGGTCGATTCATCCCTGGGAATGCCCGAGGTGAAGTTGGAGCCATCTGGGATTGGGGTGGGAATGGGATGGGATTGAACATCCATGGATCCCATCCCAAACACTTCAGGGATTCAGGGATCAAGGACACTCTGGATCCATCCCGAGGGATTTGGGGATGGAAACAGGAAGCGAATTCCATGAAAAAGTTGGGAATTCCGGGAAAAGTCGGGCGTGGTGCGGAGGGGAGGGGTCGATTCATCCCTGTGAATGTCCGAGGTGAAGTTGGAGCAATCTGGGATTGGGGTGGGAATGGGATGGGATTGAACATCCATGGATCCCATCCCAAATGATTCTGGGATCAAGGATGCTCCAAATCCATCCCGAGGGATTTTTGTGGGATTTGGGGATGGAAATGGGAAGGGAATTCCAGGAAAAGTCGGGCGTGGCGCGGAGCGGAGGGGTCGATTCATCCCTGGGAATGCCCGAGGTGAAGTTGGAGCCATCTGGGATTGGGGGTGGCGGGGAGGAGTGATGATTTTTTTTTTTTTTTTTTTTTTTTTTTGGGCGGCGGCGGGCGGGGGGTGGGGGTGGAATTCCGGGAATCCCGTGAATCCCGGGAGCCCCGCACTCACGGCGGCCAGCTTGTCGAAGCGGGCGAAGAGCTCGTTGAGGAGCTTGACGAGCTCCTGGGCGCTGCAGGAGGACGAGAGCTGCGTGAAGCCCACGATGTCGGCGAAGAGGATGCTGCGGGGACAGCGCCCGCCCGCCCGTCAGCCGGCCCCGCCCGCCCCTTCCCGGGGGGAAAAGAAAAAACGCGTCCGGGAGGAGGCCGGAGCGGCGCGCGGCAAACCCAGCCCCGGCTTTTTTTCCACCCCAAGTTAAAAAAAAAAAAAAAAAAAAAAAAAGGAAAAAAAAATGAAAAAAAAAAAAAAATCACGGTGAAAACGACGCCCTAGAAACAGAATCTCGGCTTCTTCATTCCCGTTTTTCCTAAAATAATCCTGGATATGGTGAACACAATGCCCTAGAAACAGAATCTCGGCTTCCTCATTCCCGTTTTTCCTAAAATAATCCTGGATACGGTGAAAACAATGCCCGAGAAACAGAATCTCGGCTTCCTCATTCCCGTTTTTCCCAAAAAAAAAAAAAAATCCTGGATAAGGGAAAAATGACTCGCTGCAAACTCAGTCCTGACTTCCTCATTCCCGTTTTCCCAAAAAAAATCCTGGATACAGTGAAAGCAATGGTCTACGAACAGAACCTCGGCTTCCTCATTCCCGTTTTTCCCAAAAAAAAATCCTGGATACGGTGAAAACGACACTCTAGAAACAGAATCTCGGCTTCGTCATTCCCGTTTTTCCCCAAAAAAAATCCTGGATACGGTGAAAACAACGCTCGAGAAACAGAATCTCGGCTTCGTCATTCCCGTTTTTCCCCAAAAAAAATTCTGGATACGGTGAAAACGACGCTCTAGAAACAGAATCTCGGCTTCGTCATTCCCGTTTTTCCCCAAAAAAAATCCTGGATATGGTGAAAATGACGCTCGAGAAACAGAATCTCGGCTTCCACATTCCCGTTTTTCCTAAAATAATCCTGGATATGGTGAAAACGACACTCTAGAAACAGAATCTCGGCTTCCTCATTCCCGTTTTTCCCCAAAAAAAAAAAAATCCTGGATAAGGGAAAAATGACTCGCTGCAAACTCAGTCCTGACTTCCTCATTCCCATTTTCCCAAAAAAAATCCTGGATACAGTGAAAGCAATGCTCTACGAACAGAACCTCGGCTTCCTCATTCCCGTTTTTCCCAAAAAAAAATCCGGGATACGGTGAAAACAACACTCTAGAAACAGAATCTCGGCTTCGTCATTCCCATTTTTCCCCAAAAAAAATCCTGGATACGGTGAACACGACGCTCTAGAAACAGAATCTCGGCTTCCTCATTCCCGTTTTTCCTAAAAAAATCCTGGATACGGTGAACACGACGCCCTAGAAACAGAATCTCGGCTTCCTAATTCCCGTTTTTCCTAAAAAAATCCGGGATACAGTGAAAACAACGCTCTACGAACTCCGTCCTGACTTCCTAATTCCCGTTTTTCCTAAAAAAAATCCTGGATACGGTGAAAACGACGCCCTACGAACTCAATCCCGGCTTCCTCATTCCCGTTTTTCCCAAAAAAAATCTCGGATATGGAGAAAACAACGCCCTACGAACTCAATCCCGACTTCCTCATTCCCGCTTTTCCCAAAAAAATCCTGGATGCGGCCAAAACAACGCTCAACGAACTCAATCCCGACTTCCTCATTCCCGTTTTTCCCCCCAAAATCCCGGATGCGTCAATACAAACGCAATCCCGACTTCCTCATTCCCGTTTTCCCAAAAAAAAAAAATCCGGGATAAGGGAAAAACGACGCCCTGAAAACTCAGTCCCAACCCCATCCCAGTTTCGGGAATTCCTGCCGGTTTTCCGGGAACGTTTTCTGCGCGGAATTGGGGAATTTTGGGAATTTCAGCTGTTTTTCCGGGAATGTTTTCCGGCCATGGAACGGGGTGGGGGGGGATTTTGGGAATTCCCGCCGTTTTTCCAGGAACATTTTCCATGCAGAATGGGAGAATTTTGGGAATTCCCTCTGATTTTCTGGGAACGTTTCCCACGTGGGACAAGGGGAATTTAATTTTGGGAATTCCTACCGGTTTTCTGGGAACATTTTCCATGCAGAATGGGCGAATTTTGGGAATTCCCAATGGTTTTGTGGGAATGTTTTCCGCACAGAACGGGCGAATTTGGGGACTTCCCAATGGTTTTCCGGGAATGTTTTCCGCACAGAACGGGCGAATTTTGGGACTTCCCAATGGTTTTCCGTGAATGTTTTCAGTGCAGAACGGGCGAATTTTGGGACTTCCCAATGGTTTTCCGTGAATGTTTTCAGTGCAGAACGGGCGAATTTTGGGACTTCCCAATGGTTTTCTGGGAATGTTTTCTGAGCAGAACGGGGGAATTTTGGGAATTCACAATGGTTTCCCAGGAATATTTTCTGCGCAGAACGGGCGAGTTTTTGGGAATTCCCAATGGTTTTCCGCTAATGTTTTCTGCGCAGAACGAGCGAATTTTGGGACTTCCCAATGGTTTTCCGGGAATGTTTTCCACGCACAACAGTCGAGTTTTTGGAATACCCAATGGTTTTCCGGGAGTGTTTTCCGCACAGAATGGGGGAATTTTGGGAATTCCCAGTGGTTTCCCGGGAATATTTTCTGCGCAGAACGGGGGAATTTTGGGAATTCCCAATGGTTTTCCGGGAATATTTTCTGCGCAGAACGGGCAAATTTGGGGACTTCCCAATGGTTTTCTGGGAATGTTTTCTGCGCAGAACGGGCGAGTTTTTGGAAATGCCCAATGGTTTTCCGGGAATGTTTTCTGAGCAGAACGGGGGAATTTTGGGAATTCCCAATGGTTTTCCGGGAATGTTTTCCACGCACAACAGTGAAGTTTTTGGAATACCCAATGGTTTTCCGGGAGTGTTTTCCGCACAGAATGGGGGAATTTTGGGAATTCCCAATGGTTTTCCGGGAATGTTTTCAGCGCAGAACGAGTGAATTTTGGGACTTCCCAATGGTTTTCCGGAATATTTTCTGCGCAGAACGGGCAAATTTTGGGACTTCCCAATGGTTTTCCGGGAATGTTTTCCGCACAGAATGGGCGAATTTTGGGACTTCCCAATGGTTTCTCAGGAATATTTTGTGCGCAGAACAGGGGAATTTTGGGAATTCCCAATGGTTTTCCGCGAATGTTTTCCGCACAGAACGGGCGAGTTTTGGGACTTCCCAACGGTTTTCCTGCAACCTTTTCCACGCGGGACGGGGGGCGGGGGGGGGAGCCGCGGCAAACCCCCGGCGGTTTTCCCGCAGCGGCTTCAGAGGCGCGGGGTCCCCCTTCCCCCCCGCCCCTCGGCGGGGTGGCGGCGGTGTTTCCCGGGAAGGATTTCCGGGGGATCGCGGGGCTGACCTGACGTTCTCGTGGCGGTACATGTACATGGTGTTGAACTGCTGCAGCTCCTTCTGGCTCGGGTCCTTCTTCATGTCCTTCAGCACCTCGTCCGCCACGTGCTTGGGCAGGATGGACAGCATCAGCCGCTCCTGAGGGACGGAAGGCCGCCGGCGGAGAGCCTCGGGAATTCCGGCCAGGGGAAGGAACGGGGAAGGGGACGGCCGGCGGGGGAAATCGGGGCGGGGAGGGGGCGGTGCGGAGCCGAGGAGGTTGGTTCGCTCCTTGGGAGTGTGCCGGGGAAAGGTTGGAGCAATCTGGGACTGGGGTGGGAATGGGATGGGATTGAACATCCATGGATCCCATCACAAACCTATCCAGGACTCTGGGATCAAGGACGCTCAGGATCCATCCTGAGGGATCTTTATGGGATTTGGGGATGGAAAAGGGAAGGGAATTCCAGGAAAAGCTGGGTGGGGTGAGGAGGAGAGGGGTTGATTTGTCACTGGCAGTGTCCAAGGGAAAGGTTGGAGCAATCTGGGACTGGGGTGGGAATGGCATGGGATTGAACGTCCATGGATCCCATCCCAAACCTATCCAGGACTCTGGGATCAAGGACGCTCAGGATCCATCCCCAGGGAATTTTATGGGATTTAGGGATGGAAACGGGAAGGGAATTCTGGGAAAAGCTGGGTGGGGTGAGGAGCTGAGGAGGTTGGTCCGCTCCTTGGGAGTGTCCCAGGGAAAGGTTGGAGCAATCTGGGACTGGAGTGGGAATGGGATGGGATTGAACATCCATGGATCCCATCCCAAACCATTCCAGGACTCTGGGATCAAGGACGCTCAGGATCCATCCCGAGGGATCTTTACAGCATTTGGGGATGGAAAAGGGAAGGAAATTCCAGGAAAAGCTGGGTGGGGTGAGAAGGAGAGGGGTTGATTTGTCACTGGCAGTGTCCAAGGGAAAGGTCGGAGCAATCTGGGATTGGGGTGGGAATGGGATGGGATTGAACGTCCATGGATCCCATCCCAAACCGTTCCGGGACTCTGGGATCAAGGACGCTCAGGATCCATCCCAAGGGAATTTTATGGGATTTGGGGATGGAGAAGGGAAGGGAATTCCAGGAAAAGCTGGGTGGGGTGAGGAGCCGAGGAGGTTGGTTCACTCCTTGGGAATGTGCCGGGAAAAGGTTGGAGCAATCTGGGATTGGGGTGGGAATGGGATGGGATTGAACATCCATGGATCCCATCACAAACCATTCCAGGACTCTGGGATCAAGGACGCTCAGGATCCATCCTGAGGGATCTTTACGGAATTCGGGGATGGAAAAGGGAAGGGAATTCCGGGAAAAGCTGGGTGGGGTGAGGAGGAGAGGGGTTGATTTGTCACTGGCAGTGTCCAAGGGAAAGGTTGGAGCAATCTGGGATTGGGGTGGGAATGGGATGGGATTGAACGTCCATGGATCCCATCCCAAACCCTTCCGGGACTCTGGGATCAAGGACGCTCAGGATCCATCCCAAGGGAATTTTATGGGATTTGGGGATGGAGAAGGGAAGGGAATTCCAGGAAAAGCTGGGTGGGGTGAGGAGCCGAGGAGGTTGGTTCGCTCCTTGGGAGTGTGCCGGGAAAAGGTTGGAGCAATCTGGGATTGGGGTGGGAATGGGATGGGATTGAACATCCATGGATCCCATCACAAACCATTCCAGGACTCTGGGATCAAGGACGCTCAGGATCCATCCTGAGGGATCTTTACGGAATTCGGGGATGGAAAAGGGAAGGGAATTCCGGGAAAAGCTGGGTGGGGTGAGGAGGAGAGGGGTTGATTTGTCACTGGCAGTGTCCAAGGGAAAGGTTGGAGCAATCTGGGATTGGGGTGGGAATGGGGTGGGATTGAACGTTCATGGATCCCATCCCAAACCGTTCTGGGATTCTGGGATCAAGGATGCTCAGGATCTATCCTGAGGGATTTTTATGGGATTTGGGTATGGAAAAGGGAAGGGAATTCTGGGAAAAGCTGGGTGGGGTGAGGAGCCGAGGAGGTTGGTTCACTCCTTGGGAGTGTGCCGGGGAAAGGTTGGAGCAATCTGGGACTGGGGTGGGAATGGGATGGGATTGAACATCCATGGATCCCATCCCAAACCTATCCAGGACTCTGGGATCAAGGAGGCTCAGGATCCATCCTGAGGGATCTTTATGGGATTTGGGGATGGAAAAGGGAAGGGAATTCCGGGAAAAGCTGGGTGTGGTGAGGAGGAGAGGGGTTGGTTCGCTCCTTGGGAGTGTGCCGGGGAAAGGTTGGAGCAATCTGGGATTGGGGTGGGAATGGGATGGGATTGGACGTCCATGGATCCCATCCCAAACCGATCCGGGATTCTGGGATGAAGGACGCTCAGGATCCATCCCGAGGGATCTTTACGGAATTCGGGGATGGAAAAGGGAAGGGAATTCCAGGAAAAGCTGGGTGTGGAGAGGAGCCGAGGAGGTTGGTTCGCTCCTTGGGAGTGTGCCGGGGAAAGGTTGGAGCAATCTGGGATTGGGGTGGGAATGGGATGGGATTGGAGGTCCATGGATCCCATCCCAAACCGTTCCGGGATTCTGGGATCAAGGATGCTCAGGATCTATCCCAAGGGAATTTTATGGGATTTGGGGATGGAAAAAGGAAGGGAATTCCGGGAAAAGCTGGGTGTGGTGAGGAGGAGAGGGGTTGGTTCGTTCCTTGGGAGTGTGCCGGGGAAAGGTTGGAGCAATCTGGGACTGGGGTGGGAATGGGATGGGATTGGAGGTCCATGGATCCCATCCCAAACCATTCTGGGATTCTGGGATCAAGGATGCTCAGGATCCATCCTGAGGGATTTTTATGGCATTTGGGGATGGAAAAGGGAAGGGAGACCCTGCCTGGAGTCCTGAATTCCCAGGGAATTCCCAAAATTCCTTCCTGGAGAGGAGTGGGGATGGGGATGGATCCAATCCCAGGCTGGGAGAGCTGGGAATGGAGGGAATTCCACGTGAAAGGGGGAGGAATTTGGGGTGGGATTTGGGAAGGAATTCCCAGGTGGGAGGGTGGGGAGGGGCTGGGCTGGAATTCCCAGAGAATCCCTGGGAGTGTCCAAGGAAAGGTTGGACCAAGAAAGGAAAGGGATCTGCTCCGAGGTCCCCAAAGATCCCTGAGAGCTTCCCCACGGAGCGAACCAGGATTAAACCATTCCCGGCGGGATCCATCCATGGAAAAGCACTGAATCCCACATCCCTAATCCCACATCCCACATCCCACATCCCAAATCCCACATCCCCCATCCCACATCCCAAATTCCACATCCCAAATTCCACAGATTCCACAAATTCCAGATCCTAAATCCCACGTCCCACATCGCACATCCCACATGCCATGTCCCAAATCCCACACCCCAAATCCAGGGATGGATCCTGGATGAGTCCAGGATGGACCAGGGATCGATACACCTGGATCAGGGATGGATCAGGGATCAATATCCATGGACCAGGGATGGATCAGGGATTGATATCCCTGGATCAGGGATCAAAATCCCTGGATCAGGGATCAATATCCATGGATCAGGGAGGGATCAGTGATCAGTATCCCTGGATCAGAGATGGATCAGGGATTGATATCCCTGGATCAGGGACTGATCAGGGATCAATATCCCTGGATCAGGGTCTGATCAGTGATCAATATCCCTGGATCAGAGACTGATCAGGGATCGATATCCCTGGATCAGGGACTGATCAGGGATCAATATCCCTGGATCAGAGACTGATCAGGGATCGATATCCCTGGATCAGGGACTGATCAGGGATCAATATCCCTGGATCAGGGACCAATCAGTGATCGATATCCCTGGATCAGGGATCAATATCCCTGGATCAGGGATGGATCAGAGATCAATATCCCTGGATCAGGGACTGATCAGTGATTGATATCCCTGGATCAGGGATGGATCAGGGATCGATATCCCTGGATCAGGGACTGATCAGGGATCAATATCCCTGGATCAGGGACCAATCAGTGATCGATATCCCTGGATCAGGGATCAATATCCCTGGATCAGGGATGGATCAGAGATCAATATCCCTGGATCAGGGACTGATCAGTGATTGATATCCCTGGATCAGGGATGGATCAGGGATCGATATCCCTGGATCAGGGACTGATCAGGGATCAATATCCCTGGATCAGGGACCAATCAGTGATCGATATCCCTGGATCAGGGATCAATATCCCTGGATCAGAGATGGATCAGAGATCAATATCCCTGGATCAGGGACTGATCAGTGATTGATATCCCTGGATCAGGGATGGATCAGTGATCGATATCCCTGGATCAGGGACTGATCAGGGATCAATATCCCTGGATCAGGGTCTGATCAGTGATCAATATCCCTGGATCAGAGACTGATCAGGGATCGATATCCCTGGATCAGGGACTGATCAGGGATCAATATCCCTGGATCAGGGACCAATCAGTGATCGATATCCCTGGATCAGTGATCAATATCCCTGGATCAGGGATGGATCAGTGATCGATATCCCTGGATCAGGGACTGATCAGTGATTGATATCCCTGGATCAGGGATGGATCAGTGATCGATATCCCTGGATCAGGGACTGATCAGTGATCAATATCCCTGGATCAGGGACCAATCAGTGATCGATATCCCTGGATCAGGGATCAATATCCCTGGATCAGGGACTGATCAGTGATCGATATCCCTGGATCAGGGATGGATCAGTGATCGATATCCATGGATCAGGGATGGATCAGTGATCGATATCCCTGGATCAGGATGGATCAGTGATCGATATCCCTGGATCAGGGATGGATCAGGGATCGATATCCCTGGATCAGGGATGGATCAGGGATCGATATCCCTGGATCAGGGATGGATCAGAGATCAATATCCATGGATCAGGGACGGATCAGTGATCGATATCCCTGGATCAGGGACTGATCAGTGATCGATATCCCTGGATCAGGGATGGATCAGTGATCGATATCTCTGGATCAGGGACGGATCAGGGATCAATACCCCTGGATCAGGGCTGCTCCTGCAGCTGGAGCAGGGCGGATCCATCCCAGCTCCGCGTGAGGATTCCACAGCGCACAAAGAGCTCGGTACCCCGGAGGATTTTCCCCTGGGAACTCGGGAATTCCTCCCGGGAACGCCGGCGTGCGGCAGAGCCGTTACCAGGGACACGGAGCCGTGTCCCCTGTCCCCATTCCCAGGAGATTCCTGAGGAACGGCCTCCGTGTCCCTGTCCCCATTCCCAGGAGATTCCCGAGGAACGGCTCCGTGTCCCTGTCCCCATTCCCAGGAGATTCCCAAGGAACGGCTCCGTGTCCCTGTCTCCATTCCCAGGAGGAGATTCCAGAGGAACGGCTCTGTGTCCCTGTCCCCGTTCCCAAGGAATGGATCAGTGTCCCTGTCCCCATTCCCAGGAGGAGATTCCCGTATCCCTGTCCCCATTCCCAGGAAGAGATTCCCGTGTCCCTGTCCCCATTCCCAAGGAGGAGATTCCCGTGTCCCTGTCCCCATTCCCAGGAGGGCATTCCTGTATCCCTGTCCCCATTCCCAGGAGGAGATTCCCGTGTCCTGTCCCCATTCCAGGAGGAGATTCCTGTATCCCCTGTCCCCATTCCCAGGAGGAGATTCCCGTGTCCCTGTCCCATTCCCAGGAGGAGATTCCCCGTGTCCCTGTCCCCATTCCCAGGAGGAGATTCCCGTGTCCCTGTCCCCATTCCCAAGGAGGAAATTCCCGTGACCCTGTCCCCATTCCCAAGGAACGGATCCGTGTCCCTGTCCCATCCTCAGGAAGAGATTCCCGTATCCCTGTCCCCATTCCCAGGAGAGATTCCCGTGTCCCTGTCCCCATTCCAGGAGGAGATTCCCGTGTCCCTGTCCCCATTCCCAAGGAACGGATCCGTGTCCCTGTCCCCATCCCCAGGAAGAGATTCCTGTGTCCCTGTCCCCATCCCCAGGAGGAGATTCCCGTGTCCCTGTCCCCATTCCCAGGAGGAGATTCCCGTTATCCCTGTCCCCATCCCCAGGAAGAAATTCCCTTGTCCCTGTCCCCATTCCCAGGAGGAGATTCCCTTGTCCCTGTCCCCATTCCCAAGGAACGATCCGTGTCCCTGTCCCCATTCCCAGGAGGAGATTCCCGTGTCCCTGCCCCATTCCCAGGAGGAGATTCCCGTGTCCCTTCCCCATTCCCAGGAGGAGATTCCCGTATCCCTGTCCCCATCCCCAGGAGGAAATTCCCGTGTCCCTGTCCCCATTCCCAGGAGGAGATTCCCGCTCCCTCCCCAGCTCCCCAGTCCCTGCCTGGCTCAGCCCCACAGATTTCCTGGGATGGAATCCGCTCTGGAATCCATCATCTCAATCCCAAAACTCCAGCGGCTATCCCAGACCCATTCCCAATCCAATTCCCACGCCCATTCCCGATCCCCTTCCTGATCTCATTCCCAGCCCCATTCCCAATCCCATCCCCGCCCCATTGCTATCCCAATCCCATTCCCGTTCCCGATCCAATCCCCTTTCTGATCCTGTTCCCGGCCCTTTCCCAATTCCATTCCATTCCCAATCCCCCTCCCAATCCCGTTTCCGTCCCACTCCCAATCCCATTCCCGTTCCCATTCCCAATCCCATTCTTGACCCTGTTCCCATTCCCATTCTCAATGCTGTTCCCAATCCCAATCCTATTCCTTATCCCGTTCCGTTCCCATTCTCATCCTCAATCCCATTCCTGATCCCATTCCTGCTCCCGTTACCAACCCCTATCCCATCCCCAATCCCATTCCCTATCCCATTCTCAGCCCATCCTCACCCCATTCCCATTTCCGATCCCATTCCTGCTCCTGACGCCAGTCCTGTTCCAATCCCAATCCCATTCCCATTCCCGACCCCATTCCCGTTCCCATTCCCGTTCCCGTTCCCATTCCCGTTCCCATTCCCATCCCCAATCTCATTTCCATTCCCATCCCATCCTCACCCCATTCCCATTTCTGATCCCATCCCACTCCCGTCCCCAACCCCATTCCCAATCCCACTCCCATTCCTGCTCCTGATCCCTGATCCTGATCCCACTCCGGTTCCCCATCCCATTCCCATTCTCATCCCATTCCCATTTCCACTCCTGTTCCCCGCTCCATTCCCGATCCCGTCCCCGATTCCATTCCCGATCCTGATCCCATTCCTGCTCCCATCCCCAGTCCCGTTCCCAATCCAAACCCATTCCTGATCCTGTTCCCGCTCTCGTCCTCGATCCCATTCCTGTTCTCATCCTGATCCCACTCCCGATCCCGTTCCCAATCCTGATCCCATTCTTGATCCCGCTCACTCCCATTCTCGATCTCTGTTCCCAACCCCAATCCCGATCCCATTCCCCATCCTCACCCCATTCCCGTTCCTGATCCCATTCCTGATCCCACCCCCGACCCCATTCCCAATCCCAATCCTATTCCTGATCCCATTTCTGCTCTCGTCCTCGATCCCATTCCCAATCCCATTCCCATTCCCATTCCCATTCCCAATCCATTCCCGATCCCATTCCCATTCCCATTCCCGATCCCGCTGTTCCCACCTGCTGCTGGCTCTGCTCCTCCAGTTGAGTTTGACCTCCAGGGATTGCCGCGCCTCCAGGAACGCCTTCCGGTGCTTCCGGTCGGCCATGACGTACGACATGGCGCCCACCGCCATGGCGCAGGCGTACAGCGCCACGTTCGACACCAGCTGCCGGGATATGGGAATCGGAAAACACCCGGACATTTGGGATCACGGGATATCCCGGGATTTGGGACACCCGCGGATTTGGAGGAACGGCATCACGGCCTTCCGGTGCTTCCGGTCGGCCATGACGTGCGACATGGCGCCCACCGCCCTGTTCGACACCAGCTGCCAGGATATGGGAAAACACCCGGAGATTTGGGATCACGGGATATCCCAGGATTTGGGACACCCGCGGATTTGGGAGGAACGGCATCACGGCCTTCCGGTGCTTCCGGTCGGCCATGACGTGCGACATGGCGCCCACTGCCGTGGCGCAGGCGTACGATGGAATGGGGGAAAACCCCCGGAGATTTGGGATCCGTTGCAGGAATTTGGGATCGCGGGGGTTTGGGATCATGGGATAATCGGGATTGAACAGTGGGAGTTTGGGATCGCGGGATATTCCGGAAGAAACGGAGGGGAATTTGGGATCAGGGGATATTCGGGATGGAAGAGGAGGAATTTGGGATCATGGTCTAATCAGGATAGAATGGCAGGAATTCGGGATCAGGGGGATTTGGGATGAAGGGCGGGAATTTGGGATCACGGGATATTTGCGAAGGAAGAGGAGGACTTGGGATCAGGAGATATTCAGGAACAAAGAGCAGGAATTTGGGATTGCGAATATTCGGGATGAACGAGAGGGAATTTGATCGGGGATATTCCGGATGGAACGACGGGAATTTGGGATCACGGGATATTTGGGATTGAGCAGCGGGAATTTGGGATCAGGGGATACCTGGATGGACAACGGGAATTTGGGATGATGGGAAATTCGGATGAAAGAGTGGGAATTTGGGATCATGGGATATTCGGGATGGAAGGGTGGCAATTTGGGATCATGGGATATTCGGGATGGAAGAGCGGGAATTCGGGATCAGGGGATATTCGGGATGAAAGAGCAGGAATTCGGGATTGGGGGATATTTGGGATGAAAGAGCAAGATTCTGGGATCATGAGATATTTGAAAAAAAACAGCGGGAATTTGGGATCGGGGGATATTCGGGATGGAATGGCGGGGATTTGGGATCACGGATGTTTGGATGGAATGGCGGGGATTTGGACCAAGGGATGTCTGGGAGCAAAGAGGAGGAATTTGGATCAGGGGATCTTTGGGAAGAAACAGGGGGAATTTGGGATCAAGGGATATTTGAGATGGAAGGACAGGAATTTGGGATCAGGAGATATTTGGGAACAAAGAGCAGGAATTTGGGATTGTGGGATATTCAAGATGAACGAGCAGAAATTTGGAATTGGGTGCTATTCTGGATGGAACATTGGAATTTGGGATCACGGGAAATTTGTGGCTGCACAGTGGGAATTTGGGATCAGGGGATACCTGGGATGGAACAGCGGGAATTTGGGATCAGGGATATTTGGGATGGAAGGGCGGGAATTTGGGATCATGGGATTTCCAAGGAGAAATAGCAGGAATTTGGGATCAAAGCATTTTCAGGATGAAAGAGTGGGAATTGGGGATTGAGGGATCTCCGAGATGGAAGGGTGGGAATTCAGGATCATGGGATGTTTGGATGGAAGGGCAGGAATTTGGGATCACAGAATATTTGGGAATAAAAAGGAGGAATTTGGGATCAGGGATATTTGGGATAAAACAGCAAGAATTTGGGATCGTGAGATATTTGAAAAGAAACAGCAGGAATTTGGGATTGGGGATATTTGGGATGAAAGAGGAGGAATTTGGGATCAGGGGATCTTTGGGAAGAAACAGGGGGAATTTGGGATCACAGGATATTTGGGAACAAAGAGGAGGAATTTGGGATCATGGGATATTCGGGATTGAATGGCAGGAATTTGGGATCATGGGTATTAGGGGTGAAGGGCGGGAATTTGGACCAAGGGATGTTTGGAAGAAACAGGGGGAACTTGGGATCACGGGATATTCGGGAACAAAGAGGAGGAATTTGGGATCACGGATCTTCAAGAAGAAACAGCAGGAGTTTGGGATTGGGGGATATTTGTGATGGAACAGCAGGAATTTGGGATCAGGGATATTTGGGATCATGGGATAATCGGGATTAAACCGTGAGAATTTGGGATCACGGATATTTGGATAAAAAAGTGGAATTCGGGATCAGGGATATTTGGTTAGAAACAGGGGGAATTTGGGATCATGGGATATTCGGGATGAAAGAGCAAGAATTTGGGATCATGGATACTTTAAAAGAAACAGCGGGAATTTGGAATCGGAGGATATTCGGGATGGAACCGTCGGATTTGGGATCAAGGTCTGTTCAGGAACAAAGAGGAGGAATTTGGGATCGAGATGGAAGGGCGGGGATTTGGGATCAGAGAATCTCCGAGATCAAAGGGCAGAAATTTGGGATCAAGGGATATTCGAGATGGAACAGCGGGAATTTGGGTTTGGGGATATCCTGGATTGAATGGTGGGAATTTGGGATCGGGGGATATTCAGGAACAAAGAGGAGGAATTTGGATCACGGGATATTTGGGATGGAACGGCGGGGATTTGGGATCACGGGATATTTGGGATGGAACGGCGGGGATTTGGGATCACGGGATATTTGGGAAGAAACAGGGGGAATTTGGGATCATGGGATATTCAGGAACAAAGAGGAGGAATTTTGGATCATGGGATCTTCAAGAAGAAACAGCAGGAGTTTGGGATTGGGGGATATTTGTGATGGAACAGCAGGAATTTGGGATCAGGGATATTTGGGATGGAAGAGCGAGAATTTGGGATCATGGGCTATTCGAAAAGAAACAGCGGGAATTTGGGATCATAGGATCATAGGATATTCGGGATGGAATGGCGGGGATTTGGGACCACAGGATTTTTGGGATTAAACTGTGAGAAATCGGGATAACCGGATATTTGGGGTGAAAGAGCAGGAATTTGGGATCAGGGGATATTTGGGATGAAAGTGCAGGATTTTGGGATCAGGTGTATTTGGGATGAAGGGCAGGAATTTGGGACCAAGGGATGTTTGGGAAGAAACAGGGGGAAACTGGGATCATGGGATATTCAGGATGAAAGAGTGGGAATTCGGGGTCAGGGGATATTCGGGATGAATGAGCAGGAATTTGGGATTGGGGGATATCCGGGATGGAACGGTGGTAATTTGGAATTTTGGGATATTCGGGAAGGAAGAGCGGGATTTTGGATTGCAGGATATTCGGAACAACCATCAGGAATTTGGGATCACAGGATCTTCAGGAAGAGGCAGCGGGAATTTGGGATCACGGGATCTCCGGGATGAACGAAAAGGAATTCCGGATGAGCGGATCCGGCGTGGCCCCGATCGTTGTTCCAACCCTGGAGAACAACCTCAGACCCCCATTTTGGGATAAATATCGGGAATTTGCGGGGGAAAACTGGCTCCAAAATCGCTCCAGGATCATCCTGGGGTTCGAAATCCGGAGATGTTTTGGGAAAAGGCAGCAGCTGGGCTGGGATCCCGGGGGATCCCGAGGGATCCCGGGGGAAGGAGGCGGCTCCGAGCAGATCACGTGGTGCCGTTCCCTGGGAATTGCAGCCCTCGGAGCGAGAAAGTTCCAGAAAAACACGGCCGGGCTCTCAAGCAGCATTCCGGGAACGGCCAGAAATTTGGGAGCGTTCCTGTTCTGTCCCGAGTGTGGGGTGGATCCTGAATGATCCAATGGGATGATCCAGGTCCGTGGGATGGATCCTGAATGATCCAATGGGATTGATCCAGATCCATGGGATGGATCCATCTTTGGGTTGGATCCTGTCCCCATGGATTGGATCCTGACCCTGTGGGCTGGATCCCGATCCCAAAGAATTGATCCAGATCCATGGGATGGATCCATCTTTGGGTTGGATCCTGTCCCCATGGATTGGATCCTGACCCTGTGGGCTGGATCCCGATCCCAAAGAATTGATCCAGATCCATGGGATGGATCCCATCTTTGGGTTGGATCCTGATCCCATGGACTGGATCCCGATCCGTGGGCTGTGGGACCTGGGGACGGGACACAGGGATGGGAACAGATCCCAAAATCCCCCGGGAGTGTCCCACGGCCGGATCCGGCCCCGGGCCCCACCAGCACACCCGGGAATTCCCGGGAATTGCCCGGTTCCGTCCGGAGTTGGGAATGGAGGAGGAGAAACCCCGGGATGGGACCGAGCCCCGGGATTGTTGCGACAACGGGACAATCTTGGGGTGGCCACGGAAAACTGGGAATGCTGAAGATCCCGGGAATGCTGAAAATCCCGGGAATCCTCTCGCCCATCCCATTCCAGCTGCTTTTCCATGAGCGTCGTGCTGCCCTTCCGTGAGTATCATCCCAAAAAATTCTCCCCATGTGTCCCAAGATCCCAAACACTTCTCAGATCCCAAATTCCGTGGGAAAAGCTCTGGCACAGAGGAGATCCCGGATCCCAGATCCTGCAGGGAAGACTCTGATTCCAGATCCCAAATCCTGCGGGAGAAGCTCTGATCCCAGATCCCAAAATCTGTGGGAAAAGCTCCAACCCCAGATCCCAAATTCTGCAGGAAAATCTCTGATCCCAGATCCCAAATTTTGCAGGAAAAGCTCCGATCCCAGATCCCAAAACCTGGGGGAAAAGCTCCGATCCCAGATCCCAAATCCTGCAGGAAAATTCCGATCACAGATCCCAAATCCTGCAGGAAAAGCTCCAATTCGAGATCTCAAATTCTGTGGGAAAAGCTCCGATCCCAAATCCTAAATTTTGTGGGAAAATGTCCAGGACAGAGGAGATCCTGGATCCCAGATTCTGAGGGAAAAGCTCCGATCTCAAATCCCAAATCCTGCAGGAAAAGCTCCAATCCCAAATCCCCAATTCTGCGGGAAAAGCTCTGATCCCAGATCTCAAAACCTGGGGGAGAATTCCGATCCCAGGTCCCAAATTCCGCAGGAAAAATTCTAGCATAGAGGAGATCCCAGATCCCAAATTCTGCGGGAAAAGCTCCGATCCCAATCCCAATCCCAAATTCCCGGATCTGCAGTGGGATTTCTCCAAGTTTTCCTCCTCGTATCCCACAAACCCCAGGCCACGCATCCCAAAAATCAGGAAAAATTTGGGATTTCCCCGTTTTTTTGAGCCGCGCTTTCCAAACTCTCGGCACGAACTCCACGTTCCCAAATTATCCTGAAAACGTGAATAAACTCCCACTTTTTCCTTCTTTCCGTGGAGAAGTCATGGATAACTCATGGATAACCCATGGATAACGCACGGAAAAATCCAGGAAAAGCTCTGAGCACCCCAAACGTGGCTGCTCCCCTCCATTCCCCGCCCCATTCCCAGACCATTCCCACCCCATTCCCGCACCTGCCCAGCCAGCACCCCTCCATCCATGGAATTCCCACCATTCCCACCCCATTCCCAGACCATTCCCACCCCGTTCCCACCATTCCCACCCCATTCCCGCCCCATTCCCAGACCATTCCTGCACCTGCCTGGCCACCTCCCCTCGATCCTTGGAATTTCCAGCATTCCCTGTCCATTCCCAACTTTCCCAACACATTCCATTTTCATTCCCACCATTCCCACCATTCCCACCCCATTCCCACACCTGCCTGGCCACCTCCCCTCGATCCTTGGAATTTCCACCATTCCCTGTCCATTCCCAACATTCCCACCCTGTTCCATTTTCATTCCCACCATTCCCACTCCATTCCCACCCCATTCCCGCACCTGCCGGGCCACCTCCCCTCGATCCATGGAATTCCCACCATTTTCTGTCCATTCCCTGTCCATTGCCACCATTCCCACCCCATTCCCATTCCCATTCTCATTCCCATTCCCATTCCATTCCCACCATTCTCACTATTCCCAGCCCATTCCCGCCCCATTCCCGCAGCGGCCTGGCCACCTCCCCTCCATCCATGGAATTCCCACCCCATTCCCAGCCCATTCCCGCACCTGCTGGGCCAGCACCCATTGATCCATGGAATTCCCACTATTCCCATTCCCATTCCCATTCCCATTCCCATTCCCATTCCCATTCCCTGTCCATTTTCTTTCCATTCCCACTACTCCCAGCCCATTCCCACCCCATTCCCACCCCATTCCTGCACCTGCCTGGCCACGTCCCCTCCATCCATGGAATTCCCACCATCCCCACCCATTGATCCATGGAATTCCCACCATTCCCACCCATTGATCCATGGAATTCCCACCATTCCCACCCATTGATCCATGGAATTCCCACTATTCCCATTCCCATTCCCATTCCCATCCCCTGTCCATTTTCTTTCCATTCCCACTACTCCCAGCCCATTCCCACCCCATTCCCGCACCTGCCTGGCCACGTCCCCTCAATCCATGGAATTCCCACCATCCCCACCCCATTCCCACTCCATTCCTGCTCCTGCCTGGCCAGCACCCATTGATCCATGGAATTCCCAGCATTCCCACCCATTGATCCATGGAATTCCCACCATTCCCACCCATTGATCCATGGAATTCCAACCATTCCCACCCATTGATCCATGGAATTCCCACCATTCCCACCGATTGATCCATGGAATTCCCACCATTCCAACCCCATTCCCAGACCATGCACATCCCATTCCTGCAGCTGCCTGGCCACCTCCCTTCCATCCATGGAATTCCCACCCCATTCCCGCCCCATTCCTGCACCTGCCTGGCCACCTCCCCTCGATCCGCGTTCTCCCGGCCCCTCTGGAATCCCACGATTCCCAGGACGAGCGCGTGGCCGCCGCAGGAGGCGGCCGCCAGCAGCAGGATCCGCGCCATTCCCACCCCATTCCCAAACCATTCCTGCCACATTCCTGCAACATTCCCAGACCATTCCCACCCCATTCCCGCACCTGCCTGGCCACCTCCCCTGGATCCATGGAATTCCCAGCCCATTCCCACCCCATCCCCTGTCCTTTCTCAGCCCATTCCCACCATTCCCATCCCTATCCCGCTCCATTCCCGCACCTGCCTGGCCAGCACCCATTGATCCATGGAATTCCCAGCCCATTCCCACCCACTGATCCATGGAATTCCCACCATTCCCACCCATTGATCCATGGAATTCCAACCATTCCCACCCCATCCCCTGTCCTTTCCCACCCCATTCCTACCATTCCCACCCCATTCCCGCCCCATTGCCGCACCTGCCTGGCCAGCACCCATTGATCCATGGAATTCCCACCATTCCCACCCATTGATCCATGGAATTCCAACCATTCCCACCCCATCCCCTGTCCTTTCCCACCCCGTTCCTACCATTCCCACCCCATTCCCAGACCATTCCTGCACCTGCTGGGCCAGCACTCATTGATCCATGGAATTCCCACTATTCCCATTCCCATTCCCATTCCCATTCCCATTCCCTGTCCATTTTCTTTCCATTCCCACTACTCTCAGCCCATTCCCGCCCCATTCCCACCCCATTCCTGCACCTGCCGGGCCACGTCCCCTCAATCCATGGAATTCCCACCATCCCCACCCCATTCCCGCCCCATGCCCGCTCCTGCCTGGCCAGCACCCATTGATCCATGGAATTCCCACCATTCCCACCCATTGATCCATGGAATTCCAACCATTCCCACCCACTGATCCATGGAATTCCCACTATTCCCATTCCCATTCCCATTCCCATTCCCTGTCCATTTTCTTTCCATTCCCACTACTCCCAGCCCATTCCCACCCCATTCCCGCACCCGCCTGGCCACCCCCTCAATCCATGGAATTCCAACCATTCCCACCCATTGATCCATGGAATTCCAACCATTCCCACCCATTGATCCATGGAATTCCAAGCATTCCCACCCATTGATCCATGGAATTCCAACCATTCCCACCCCATTCCCACCCCATTCCCGCACCTGCCTAGCCACATGCCCTCAATCCATGGAATTCCCACCATTCCCACCCATTGATCCATAGAATTCCAACCATTCCCACCCATTGATCCATGGAATTCCAACCATTCCCACCCCATTCCCACCCCATTCCCGCACCTGCCTGGCCACCACCCATTGATCCATGGAATTCCCAGCCCATTCCCACCCCATCCCCTGTCCTTTCCCACCCCATTCCCACCATTCCCACCCCATTCCCGCCCCATTCCCGCACCTGCCTGGCCAGCACCCATTGATCCATGGAATTCCCACCATTTCCACCCACTGATCCATGGAATTCCCACCATTCCCACCCATTGATCCATGGAATTCCCACCATTCCCACCCCATCCCCTGTCGTTTCCCACCCCATTCCTACCATTCCCACCCCATTCCCGCCCCATTGCCGCAGCTGCCTGGCCAGCACCCATTGATCCATGGAATTCCCACCCCATTCCCGCCCCATTCCCGCACCTGCCTGGCCACCTCCCCTCGATCCGCGTCCTCCCGGCCCCTCTGGAATCCCACGATTCCCAGGACGAGCGCGTGGCCGCCGCAGGAGGCGGCCGCCAGCAGCAGGATCCGCGCCAGGCGCAGCGGCAGCGTCAGGAAGCAGGAGAAGGCGAAGAACGCCTGCCAGCCCGCCGTGTCCACCGCCTCTGGAAAACTCCTCTGGAATTCCAGCCCCAGCAGCCCCCAGAGCTGCGCCACCGTCAGCGCCCACAGCCCGCAGGGCAGGAATCTCTGGGAGAAATCCTCCGGGAGAAGCCGGGATTTCAGCAGGAGGAAGATGCAGCCGTGGGCCACCAGCCCGGCCAGCGCGGCCAGCGCCGGGAGCAGCTTTTCCATGCGGGAAAACCCCGCGCACATTCCCAGGATGTAGCAGTCGAAGAGGGCGGAGAAGACCACCAGGACCAGCAGCGTCTCGTGGCGCTGGCGGCGGAAATAGGTCTGGTAGAGCTTTTCCAGGGATTCCGGCGAGAAGGAAAAACGCCGGGAATGCGGCAGGCACGGGCAGGGCCCCCCCCACCAGCCCTGCGGGGCCGGGGACTCCCGGGAGCGGCGGAGGTTCCCGTCGGGATCCGAGGGGAAACTCAGGGAATAATCGGCGGAATATTCGGCCGAGAATTCCGGCTCGGAGAAGGCGCGGTTCCTGGGCATCCTGGATGGAGGGAGGGAGGGACGCAGGGACGGCGTGGAATTCCCGGTTTTCCGGAGGGAACCGTGGGATGCTCTCAGCGCAGCATCGCCATCCTGAAGGGCCTGGCCGCTTTTCCGGCTTTTGCCTCAATCCCGGGAAAACGGCGGCGCCGGGAAGGGGGAGCCCGGCATTCCCGGCTGATTCCCGCAATTCCTCCCCGGCCGATTCCCGGCTCCTTCCCGGCCGAATCCCGGCTCCTTCCCGGCCGAATCCCGGCTCCTTCCCGGCTGATAGCCGGCCGAATCCTGAAATCCCTTCCCGGTTCCTCCCCTGGCGATTCCCGGCCGATTCCCCGAATTCCTTCCCGGCCGAATCCCGGCTCCTTCCCGGCCGATTCCTGAAATTCCTTCCCGGCTGATTCCCGGAATTCCTTCCCGGCCGATTCCCGTCCAATTCCCGGCTTCTTCCCGGCCGATTCCCGGCTCCTTCCCCAGGCGATTCCCGTATTTTCCCCGGCTCTTTCCCGGCCGATTCCCGGATTTTCCCCGGCCGATTCCCGGCTCCTCTCCCAGCTCCTTTTCCAGGCGCTTTCCCAGCTTTCCCAGCTCTGCCCCAGAGATGTCGCGATGCCTCCCCTGCTCCTCCTTCCCGAGATGCCTCGTTCCCGCCGGGATCCACAAAAACCGGGAAAAAACCGGGGAAAAAAAAAATACAAAACCCAAAAAACCGGGAAAAATGTCGGGATGCGGGGGTGCGATCCCGCCGTTCTCCCGGGAGCGCTTCCCGATTCCCGCATCCTCTTCCCGCTGGAGCTTCCCGGTTTCCCCGGTGATGGGAAAAGCTCGGGATGGAGGCTGGAAAAGCGGGAAGGGATTTTCCCGGGATCGCGGCGCTCCCGCCTCCCGTAACCCTCTCGCTGCCGGGCTGGGAAAAAAGCAACAACAAAAAAAAAAAAAAAAACGGGAAGAGATTCCCGAGGGAATTCGGGATCGGAGCGGGAATTCCGGGAGCTCATCCCGCTCCGATCGCGGTGCGAGGGCGCTCCAGCTTTTCCTTGGATGCTCCCGGGGATACTCTAGGAATTCCTTCCCAAATTCCTCCCCTTTTCCCAGGGAATTCCCTCCATTCCCGGCCTGGGATTGGATCCATCCCCATCCCAGCTGCTCTCCGGGAAGGAATTTTGGGAATTCCCTGGGAATTTGGAATTCTACTTCTCTTTTCCATCCCCAAATTCCACAAAAATCCATCGGGATGGATCCTGAGCATCCTGGATCCCGGAATCCCGGAACGGTTTGGGATGGGATCCATGGATCTTCAATCCCATCCCATCCCAATCCCAAAATCCCGGGATTTTCCAACCTTTCCTTGGATGCTCTCAGGGATCCAGGAATTCTTTGGGAATTTCAGCCCAGCTGGGGATTCCTTCCCAAAATCCCATTTTCCCGGGAATTCCCTCCATTCCCAGCTCAGGATTGGATCCATCCCCATCCTGACTCCTTTCTGGCAAGGAATTTTGGGAATTCCCTGGAAATTCGGGACTCCAGGAAGGGTCTCCCTTCTCTTTTCCATCCCCAAATTCCACAAAAATCCCTCGGGATGGATCCTGAGCATCCTGGATCCCGGAATCCCGGAACGGTTTGGGATGGGATCCATGGATCTTCAACCCAATCCCATCCCAACCCCAAAATCCCGGGATTTTCCAGCCTTTCCTTGGACATTCCCAGGGATTCTCTGGGAATTTCAGCCCAGCTGGGAATTCCTGCCCAAATTCCACTCGGAGGAAACCCAGAATTCCCAAGAAATCCCAAGCAATTCCCAAAAAAAACCCAAGAAATTACAAAAAAAATCCCAAGAAAGCAAAATAAATCCCAAATAATCCCCAATAAATCTCCAAATCTCCCAAAAATCCCAGTAAATCCCAAATAAATCCCCCCAAAAAATCCCAGTAAATCCCAAATAAATCCCCCCAAGAATCCCCCAAAAAACCCATAAAAAAAATCCAGGAAATCCCAAAATAATCCCAAATAATCCAAAAATAATCCCAAATAATCCCAAAATAATTCCCCCAAAAATCCCAAATACACCCCCCCAAAATTCCCAAAATATCCCAAAAACGCCAATAAATCAGCAAAAATATCCCAAAAAATCTCCAAAAATATCCCCAAAAATCCCAAAAATCCAAAATAAATCCCAAAAATCAAAAATTATCCCAAAAAATCCCAAATAGTTCCAATAAATCCAAGTAAATCCCAAAAAAATCTCGAAAAATCCAAGATAATCTCCAAAAATCTCAAAATATATTAAAAAATTCCCAAAAATCCAAAATAAATCCCCAAATAAATCTCCAAATATCCCAAAAAATCCCAAAAAAATCCCCAGTAATTTCTCCAAATTAATCCAAATAGATCCCAAAAAAATCCCAATAAAATTTTAAAAATCCCCAATAAATCCAAAAAAAATTCCCAACATATCCCAACAAATCCCAATAAATTGTACAAGTCCCAAATAACCCCCCCCAAAAATCTCCAAAAATTCCCAAAGAAAAAAATCCAAAAAAAATTCCAAAATAATCCCAAAAATCCCCAAATAAATCCCCCAAAAAATCCCAAATAACCCAAAATAATCCCGTTAAATCCCAAGAGAGGCCAAAAAAAATCCCAATAAAATTTTTAAATCCCAAAAAAAAAATGCCCAAAAAATCCTAATAATTCGCGAGAAATCCAAAATTATCCCAAGTAAACCAAAACCCCCCCAAAATTCCGATAAATCCCAAATAAATCCCAAAAAAATCCAAAATAATCCCAAATAAATCCCCAAAAATCCCAAATCAATCCTCAAAATATCCCAATAAATCCCAATAAATAAAATTAATTTTCCCCCCAAAAATCCCAAAAAATCCCAAATAAATCCCGAAAAGAATCCCCAAAAAATTCCGATAAATCCCAAAATAAAAATCCCCAAAAATCCTCCCCAAAAATCCTAATTAATCCAAAATAATCCCAATAAATCCTAAAAAATCCCGGGTTTATTCCCAGAAACCCCCAAAGGATCCCCAATTTCCCCAAAATTTCCCAAATTTTCCCAATTTTTCCCACATTTCCCCAAATTTCAACCCCAGAACGACACAAAATCAGAAATTCGGGATTTAATTTTTTATTTTTTCGGGGAAAAAAATCCACGGAAAAGCGGCGGGGAAACGGAAAAATCCCAAATTCCCGGGAAAGCGCGGAGGAGGGAGAAAAATTCCAGAAAATTCCGGGGAAATTCCGGGAAAATTCCAGAAAATTCCGGGAAAACTCCAGAAGATTCGGGATTTTTTTTCCCAAAATTCGGATTTTTTTCCCAAAATCCCAAAGGTTTTTTCCCAAAATTCCAAAAAAAATCCTTAAATTCCGGGGAAATTCTGAGGAAATTCCAAAGAAAAATAAATAAAAATAAATTAATTTTAAAAAAAATCTGGAAAATTTCAGAAATTTAAAAAAAATAAATAAAACTTCCAGAAAATTCTGGGAAATTCCGAGAAAATTCCAGAAAATTCCGGGAAATTCCCAAAATTCCAAAATATTTCATAAAAACCTGGGAAATTCTGGAAAATTCCGGGGAAATTCTGGGGAAAATTCCAGAAATTTCCGGGGAAATTCCAGAAAAACTCCAGAAAATTCGGGATTTTTTCCCAAAATTCGAATTTTTTTTCCCAAAATTCCCAAGATTTTCCGAAAATTCCGGGGAAATTCCGAGGAAATTCCAGAGAAAATAAATTATAATAAATAAATTGTTTAAAATCCCAAATAATGCCAAAAAAATCCAGAAAAAAATCAAGAAAAATTCAAAAAAATTCCGGGGAAATTCCGGGAAAATTCCAGAAAATTCCGGAAAAATTCCAGAAGATTCGGGATTTTCCCCCAAAATTCGGATTTTTTTTCCCGAAATCCCAAAGGTTTTTTCCCAAAATTCCAAAAAAATTCCTAAAATTCCGGGGAAATTCTGAGGAAATTCCAAAGAAAAATAAATAAAAATAAATTAATTTAAAAAATAATCTGGAAAATTCCAGAAAATTAAAAAAAAATCAAAAAATATTCCAGAAAATTCCGAGAAAATTTCAGAAAATTCCGGGAAATTCCCAAAAATTCCAAAATATTTCATAAAAACCTGGGAAATTCTGGAAAATTCCGGGAAAATTCCGGGAAAATTCCAGAAAATTCCGGAAAAACTCCAGAAGATTCGGGATTTTTTCCCAAAATTCGGATTTTTTTCCCAAAATCCCAAAGGTTTTTTCCCAAAATTCCAAAAAAATTCCTTAAATTCCGGGGAAATTCCGAGGAAATTCCAAAGAAAAAGAAACAAAAATAAATTAATTTTTAAAAATCTGGAAAATTCCAGAAAATTAAAAAAAAAATCAAAAAACATTCCAGAAAATTCCGGGAAATTCCGAGAAAATTCCAGAAAATTCCGGGAAATTCCCCAAAATTCCAAAATATTTCATAAAATCCTGGAAAATTCTGGAAAATTCCGGGGAAATTCTGGGGAAAATTCCAGAAATTTCCGGGGAAATTCCAGAAAAACTCCAGAAAATTCGGGATTTTTCCCAAAATTCGGATTTTTTTTCCCAAAATTCCCAAGATTTTCTGGAAATTCCGGGGAAATTCCGAGGAAATTGCAGAGAAAATAAATTATAATAAATAAATTGTTTAAAATCCCAAAAAATGCCCCCAAAAAAATCCAGAAAAAATCAAGAAAAATTCCAGAAAATTCCAGGGAAATTCCGGGAAAATTCCAGAAAATTCCGGAAAAAATCCAGAAAATTCAGAATTTTTTCCCAAAATTCGGATTTTTTTCCCGAAATCCCAAAGGTTTTTTCCCAAAATTCCAAAAAAATTCCTTAAATTCCGGGGAAATTCTGAGGAAATTCCAAAGAAAAATAAATAAAAATAAATTAATTAAAAAAAAAATCTGGAAAAATCCAGAAATTTAAAAAAAATAAATAAAACTTCCAGAAAATTCCGAGAAAATTCCAGAAAATTCCGGGAAATTCCCAAAAATTCCAAAATATTTCATAAAATCCTGGGAAATTCTGGAAAATTCCGGGGAAATTCTGGGGAAAATTCCAGAAATTTCCAGGGAAATTCCAGAAAAACTCCAGAAAAATCGGGATTTTTCCCAAAATTCGGATTTTTTTCCCCAAAATTCCCAAGATTTTCCGGAAATTCCGGGGAAATTCCGAGGAAATTCCAGAGAAAATAAATAAAAACAAATTATTTTTTAAAATAATCTGGGAAATTCCAGAAAATTCGACAAAAATTCAAAAAAATTTCCTGAAAATCCTGGGAAATTCCAAGAAAATTTCAGAGATTTCCAGAAAATTCCGGGAAATTCCCAAAAATTCCAAAATATTTCATAAAATCCTGGGAAATTCTGGGAAATTCCGGGGAAATTCCGGGGAAAATTCCAGAAATTTCCAGGGAAATTCCAGAAAAACTCCAGAAAATTCGGGATTTTTCCCAAAATTCGGATTTTTTTCCCCAAAATTCCCAAGATTTCCCGGAAATTCCGGGGAAATTCCGAGGAAATTCCAGAGAAAATAAATTATAATAAATAAATTGTTTAAAATCCCAAAAAATGCCAAAAAAATCCAGAAAAAATCCAGAAAAATTCAAAGAAAATGCCGGGAAAATTCCAGAAAATTCCAGAAAAACTCCAGAAGATTCGGGATTTTTTCCCAAAATTCAGATTTTTTTTCCCGAAATCTCAAAGGTTTTTTCCCAAAATTCCAAAAAAATTCCTTAAATTCCGGGGAAATTCTGAGAAAATTCCAAAGAAAAATAAATAAAAATAAATTAATTTAAAAAAAAATCTGGAAAATTCCAGTAATTAAAAAAAAATAAATAAAACTTCCAGAAAATTCCGGGAAAATTCCAGAAAATTCCGGGAAATTCCCCAAAATTCCGGAAAAACTCCAGAAGATTCAGGATTTTTTTCCCAAAATTCGGATTTTTTTTCCCCGAAATCCCAAAGGTTTTTTCCCAAAATTCCAAAAAAATTCCTAAAATTCCAGGGAAATTCTGAGGAAATTGCAGAGAAAAAGAAATAAAAACAAATTAATTAAAAAAATAATCTGGAAAATTCCAGAAAATTTTAAAAAAAATCAAGAAATATTCCAGAAAATTCCGGGAAATTCCGAGAAAATTCCAGAAAATTCCGGGAAATTCCCAAAAATTCCAAAATATTTCATAAAATCCTGGGAAATTCTGGGAAATTCCGGGGAAATTCCGGGAAAATTCCAGAAAATTCCGGAAAAACTCCAGAAGATTCGGGATTTTTTTCCCAAAATTCGGATTTTTTTTTCCCGAAATCCCAAAGGTTTTTTCCCAAAATTCCAAAAAAATTCCTTAAACTCCGGGGAAATTCTGAAAAAATTCCAAAGAAAAATAAATAAAAATAAATTAATTTAAAAAATAATCTGGAAAATTCCAGAAAATTTAAAAAAAAATCAAGAAATATTCCAGAAAATTCCGAGAAAATTTCAGAAAATTCCGGGAAATACCCAAAAATTCCAAAATATTTCATAAAAACCTGGGAAATTCTGGAAAATTCCGGGGAAATTCCGGGAAAATTCCAGAAAATTCCGGAAAAACTCCAGAAAATTCGGGATTTTTCCCAAAATTCGGATTTTTTCCCGAAATCCCAAAGGTTTTTTCCCAAAATTCCAAAAAAATTCCTTAAATTCCGGGGGAAATTCTGAGCAAATTGCAGAGAAAAATAAATAAAAACAAATTAATTTTAAAAAATAAACTGGAAAATTTCGGAAAATTAAAAAAAAATTTAAAAAAATATTCCAGAAAATTCCGGGAAATTCCGGGAAAATTCCAGAAAATTCCGGGAAATTCCCAAAAATTCCAAAATATTTCATAAAATCCTGGGAAATTCTGGAAAATTCCGGGGAAATTCCGGGAAAATTCCAGAAATTTCCGGGGAAATTCCAGAAAAACTCCAGAAAATTCGGGATTTTTTCCCAAAATTCGGATTTTTTTCCCGAAATTCCCAAGATTTTCCGGAAATTCCGGGGAAATTCCGAGGAAATTCCAAAGAAAAATAAATAAAAATAAATTAATTTTTAAAATAATCTGGGAAATTCCAGAAAATTCGACAAAAATTCAAAAAAAATTCCAGAAAATCCTGGGAAATTCCAAGAAAATCCCGAGAAAATTCCAGAAAATTCCGGGAAATTCCCCAAAATTCCAAAATATTTCATAAAATCCTGGGAAATTCTGGGAAATTCCGGGGAAATTCCGGGAAAATTCCAGAAATTTCCGGGGAAATTCCTGAAAAACTCCAGAAAATTCGGGATTTTTCCCAAAATTCGGATTTTTTTCCCCAAAATTCCCAAGATTTTCCGGAAATTCCGGGGAAATTCCGAGGAAATTGCAGAGAAAAATAAATAAAAATGAATTAATTTTCAAAATAATCTGGGAAATTCCAGAAAATTCGACAAAAATTCAAAAAAATTTCCAGAAAATCCTGGGAAATTCCAAGAAAATTCCAGAGATTTCCCCAAAATTCGGATTTTTTTTTCCCAAAATTGCCAAGATTTCCCGGAAATTCCGGGGAAATTCCGAGGAAATTGCAGAGAAAATAAATTATAATAAATAAATTGTTTAAAATCCCAAAAAATGCCAAAAAAATCCAGAAAAAAATCAAGAAAAATTCCAGAAAATTCCAGGGAAATTCCGGGAAAATTCCAGAAAATTCCGGGAAAACTCCAGAAGATTCGGGATTTTTTCCCAAAATTCGGATTTTTTTTCCCGAAATCCCAAAGGTTTTTTCCCAAAATTCCAAAAAAATTCCTTAAATTCCGGGGAAATTCTGAGGAAATTCCAAAGAAAAATAAATAAAAATAAATTAATTTTTTAAAAATCTGGAAAATTCCAGAAAATTTAAAAAAAAAAAAAAAAAAAAAATTCCAGAAAATTCTGGGAATTTCCGAGAAAATTCCAGAAAATTCCGGGAAATTCCCAAAAATTCCAAAATATTTCATAAAATCCTGGGAAATTCTGGGAAATTCCGGGGAAATTCTGGGGAAAATTCCAGAAATTTCCGGGGAAATTCCGGAAAAACTCCAGAAAATTCGGGATTTTTCCCAAAATTCGGATTTTTTTTTCCCAAAATTCCCAAGATTTTCTGGAAATTCTGGGGAAATTCCGAGGAAATTCCAGAGAAAATAAATTATAATAAATAAATTGTTTAAAATCCCAAAAAATGCCCCCAAAAAAATCCAGAAAAAAATCAAGAAAAATTCCAGAAAATTCCAGGGGAAATTCCGGGAAAATTCCGAAAAAATCTGGGAAAATTTGGAGAAAATTCCGGGAAAATTCCACTAAAAAATCCAGAAAATTCCAGGAAAATTCCAGGAAAATTCCAGGAAAATTCCAGGAAAATTCCAGGAAAATTCCAGAAAATGAAAAAAAAATTCAGGAAAATTCCAGAATTTTTTTTTTAAATCAAAAAAATTTCCGGAAAATTATGGGAAGTTCCCAAAAATCCAGAAAATTCCAGGAAAATTCCGGGGAAATTCCAGAAAATTTGAGAAAATGCCTGGAAAAAAAATCAAGAAAACCCAGAAATTTCTGGAAAGTTCCCAAAAATAAAAAATATTTTCCCAGAAATTCTCTAAAATTCAGGAAAATTCAGGAAATATTTCAAAAAAATCGAGAAAATGTAAAAAAATTCCCCAAAAAATCGGGAAAATTCCAGGAAAAACTCAAAGAATTTGGGGAAAATCGGTGAAATTTTGAGAAAATTCCAGGAAATGTAAAAAAAAATTCAAAAATTCCAGGAAAAATTCCAGAAAATTTAAAAAAAAATAGAGAAAATTCCAGAAAATTCTGGAAAATTCCAGAGAAATTTAAAACAAAATTCCAAAAAATTCGGGAAAATTCCAGGAAAAACTCAGAGAATTTGGGGAAAATCGGTGAAATTCCAGGAAAATTCCAGAAAATGTAAAAAAAATTCAAAAATTCCAGGAAAAATTCCAGAAAATTTAAAAAAAAAAGAGAAAATTCCAGAAAATTCTGGGAAAATTCCAGGGAAATTTAAAACAAAAATCCAAAAAATTCGGGAAAATTCGGGAAAATTCCGGAAAATTCCGGAAAATTCCAGGAAAAACTCAAAGAATTTGGGGAAAATCGGTGAAATTTTGAGAAAATTCCAGAAAATGTAAAAAAAATTCCAAAAATTCCAGGAAAAATTCCAGAAAATTAAAAAAAAAAAAGAGAAAATTCCAGAAAATTCTGGGAAAATTCCAGGGAAATTTAAAAACAAAAAATGCAAAAAATTCGGGAAAATTCCGGAAAATTCGGGAAAATTCCAGGAAAAACTCAAAGAATTTGGGGAAAATCGGTGAAATTTTGAGAAAATTCCAGGAAATGTAAAAAAAAATTCAAAAATTCCAGGAAAAATTCCAGAAAATTAAAAAAAAGAAAGAGAAAATTCCAGAAAATTCTGGGAAAATTCCAGGGAAATTTAAAACAAAAATCCAAAAAATTCGGGAAAATTCGGGAAAATTCCGGAAAATTCCAGGAAAAACTCAGAGAATTTGGGGAAAATCGGTGAAATTTTGAGAAAATTCCAGAAAATGTAAAAAAATTTCAAAAATTCCAGGAAAAATTCCAGAAAATTCCAACGATTTTCCCCAAAATTCCCAAGATTTTTTCCCAGAATTCCATTTTTTCCCAAATTTCTGAATTTTTTTCCCAAAATTCCCAAGATTTTTTACCCAAAATTCCAATTTTTCCCCCCAAAATTCTAAATATTTTCCCACAATTCCAAGTTTTCCCGAAATTCCAAATATTTTTCCCCAATATCCAAATATTTTCCCAAAATTCAGATTTTTTTTCCCGAAAATTCAAAATTTTTCCCAGAATCCCAAATATTTTTCGCAAAATTCCAATTTTTTCTCCAGAATTCCAATGATTTTTTCCCAAAATTCCCAAGATTTTTTCCCAGAATTCCGATTTTTTTCCCCAAAATTCTGAATTTTTTCCCAAAATTCAGATTTTTTCCCACAAAATTCTAAATATTTTTCCCACAATTCCAAAGATTTTTCCCAAATTTCCAAAGATTTTTCCAAAATTCCCAAGATTTTTCCCAAAACTCCCAAGATTTTTTATCCAAAATTCCGATTTTCCCCCCAAACTTCTAAATATTTTCCCACAATTCCAAGTTTTCCCAAAATTCAAAATATTTTTCCCCAATTTCCAAATATTTTTCCAAAATTCCCAAGATTTTTTTCCCAAAATTCCCAAGATTTTTTCCCAAAATTCCAATGATTTTTCCAAGAATTCCAAATATTTTCCACAAAATTCCGATTTTTTTTCCAAAATTCTGGGTTTTTTCCCCAAAATTCCAAATTTTTCCCAAAAATTCCAATGATTTTCCCCAAAATTCCAAATATTTTTCCCCAATTTCCAAAGACTTTACCCAAAATTCCAAAGATTTTTTCCCAAATTTTCCAAATATTTTCCCAAAATTCCCAAGATTTTTTTCCCAAAATTCCAAATATTTTCCCAAGAATTCCAATGATTTTTCCCCTAAATTCCAAATATTTTCCCAAAATTCCCAAGATTTTTTCCCAAAATTCCAAATTTTTTCCCCAGAATTCCAAAGATTTTTCCCAAAATTCTGATTTATTTTTCCAGAATTCCAAATTTTTTTTCCGAAAATTCCGGTTTTTTTCCCTAAAATTCCAATTTTTTCCCCCAAAATTCTAAATTTTTTTCCAAAATTCTTTTTCTTTTCCCCACAATTCCAAATATTTCTCCCAAAATTCCCAAGATTTTTCCCCCAGAATTCCAAATTTTTGGAAAATGGGGATAATCCTCGGAAAATTGGGAATAATCCTCAGAAAAAAGGGGAATTATCCCAGAAAAATGGGAATAATCGCGAGAAAAATGGGAATAATCGGCGGAAAATTGGGAATAATCCCAGAAAATCTGGAATAATTGCAAAGAAAATTGGGAATAAACCTCAGAAAAATGGGAATAATCCCAGAAAAATGGGAATAATCGCGAGAAAAATGGGAATAATCCCAGAAAATTGGGAATAATCGTGAGGAAAATGGGAATAACCCACAGGAAATTGGGAATAATCCGAAAAAAATGGGAATAAACGCAAAGAAAAATTGGAATAATCCCAGAAAAATGGGAATAATCGCGAGAAAAATGGGAATAATCGGCGGAAAATTGGGAATAATCCTGGAAAAAAATGGGGAAAATCCTGGAAAATGGGAATAAAACTCAGAAAAATGGGAATAAAACTCAGAAAAATGGGAAAAAATCCTGGAAAAATGGGAATAATCGTGAGGAAAATGGGAATAACCCTTGGAAAATTGGGAATAATCCCAAAAAATGGGAATAATGCGTGGAAAATTGGAAATAATATTTGGAAAAAATGGGAATAATGCTCGGAAAAAATGGGAATAATCCCAGAAAATTGGGAATAATCGTGAGGAAAATGGGAATAATCCTAAGAAAATTAGGAATAATCCAAAAAAAAATGGGAATAATCCTGGAAAAATGGGAATAATCAAAAAAAAAATGGGAATAATCCTGGAAAAATGGGAATAATCCTAAGAAAATTGGGAATAATCGTGAGGAAAATGGGAATAATCCTTGGAAAAATGGGAATAATCCCAGAAAATTGGGAATAATCGTGAGGAAAATGGGAATAATCCTCAGAAAATTGGGAATATTCCAAAAAAAAATGGGAATAATCCTGGAAAATGGGAATAAAACTCAGAAAAATGGGAAAAATCCTGGAAAAATGGGAACAATGCTCGGGAAATTGGGAATAACCCCAAAAAATGGGAATAAACCTCAGAAAAATGGGAATAACGCTTGGAAAATTGGGAATAACCCTGGAAAATGGGAATAACCCTCGGGAAATTGGGAAAAATCATTGGAAAATTGGGAATAAACCTCGGAAAAATGGGAATAATGCTTGGAAAATTGGAAATAATATTTGGAAAAAATAGGAATAATGCTCGGAAAAAATGGGAATAATCTCAGAAAAATGGGAAAAACGCTCGGAAAAATGGGAATAATCCCAGAAAAATGGGAATAATCCACGGAAAATTGGGATTAATCTTTGGAAAAATGGGAATAATGCTCGGAAAAATGGGAATAATCCCCGAAAATTGGGAATAATCGTGAGGAAAATGGGAATAATCCTTGGAAAAATGGGAATAATCGTGGAAAAATGGGAATAAATTTCGGAAAAAATGGGAATAATGCTTGGAAAATTGGGAATAATCCTGGAAAAATGGGAATAAACGTGAGGAAAATGGGAATAACCCACAGGAAATTGGGAATAATCCTCGGAAAAATGGGAATAATCCCAGAAAAATGGGAATAAAGCGGAAAATTGGGAATAATATTTGGAAAAATGGGAATAAATGCTGGGGGAAAATGGGAATAATCCCAGAAAAATGGGAAAAACGCTTGGAAAAATGGGAATAATCCCAGAAAAATGGGAATAATCCACGGAAAATTGGGATTAATCTTTAGAAAAATGGGAATAATGCTCGGAAAAATGGCAATAATCCCAGAAAATTGGGAATAATCGTGAGGAAAATGGGAATAATCCTCAGAAAATTGGGAATAATCCAAAAAAAAAAAGGGATAATCGTGGAAAAATGGGAAAAATGCATGGAAAAATGGGAATAATCCCGGAAAAAATGGGAATAATCGTGAGGAAAATGGGAATAATCCTTGGAAAATTGGGGAAAAATCCTGGAAAAATGTGAATAAAACTCAGAAAAATGGGGAAAAACCCTCGGAAAAATGGGGAAAATCCTGGAAAATGGGAATAATGCTCGGAAAATTGGGAATAATCCCGGAAAAATTGGGAATAATCATGAGAAAAATGGGAATAATGCTTGGAAAATTGGGAATAATCCTGGAAAAATGGGAATAATCGTGAGGAAAATGGGAATAATCCTTGGAAAAATGGGAATAATCAAAAAGAAAAAGGGAATAATCCTGGAAAATGGGAATAAACCTCAGAAAAATGGGAATAATGCTTGGAAAAATGGGGAAAATCCTGGAAAAATGGGAATAATGCTCGGGAAATTGGGAATAATGCTCGGAAAAAATGGGAATAAACCACGGGAAAATGGGAATAACGCTTGGAAAATTGGGAATAATCCCAGAAAAATGGGAATGAAGCGGAAAATTGGAAATAATATTTGGAAAAATGGGAATAATGCTCGGAAAAATGGGAATAATGCTCGGAAAAATGGGAATAATCTCAGAAAAATGGGAAAAACGCTCGGAAAAATGGGAATAATCCCAGAAAAATGGGAATAATCCACGGAAAATTGGGATTAATCTTTGGAAAAAATGGGAATAATGCTCGGAAAAAATGGGAATAATCCCCGAAAATTGGGAATAATCGTGAGGAAAATGGGAATAATCCTTGGAAAAATGGGAATAATCGTGGAAAAATGGGAATAAATTTCGGAAAAAATGGGAATAATGCTTGGAAAATTGGGAATAATCCTGGAAAAATGGGAATAATCGTGAGGAAAATGGGAATAACCCACAGGAAATTGGGAATAATCCTCGAAAAAAATGGGAATAATCCTCGGAAAAATGGGAATAATCGTGAGGAAAATGGGAATAATCCTTGGAAAATTGGGAATAATCCCAAAAAATGGGAAAAATCCTGGAAAATGGGAATAAAACTCAGAAAAATGGGAATAAAACTCAGAAAAATGGGAATAAATCTCGGAAAAATTGGGAATAAACCCAAAAAAATGGGAATAACCCTCAGGAAAATGGGAATAACCCAGGAAAATTGGGAATAATCCTGGAAAAATGGGAATAATTCCAGAAAAATGGGAAAAACGCCCGGAAAAATGGGAAAAATCCTGGGAATATGGGAATAATGCTCGGAAAATTGGGAATAATCCCAGAAAAATAGGAATAATTGCGAAGAAAATGGGAATAATTCCGGAAAAATTGGAATAATCCTCAGAAAATTGGGAATAATCCTTTGAAAAATGGGAATAATCCCAGAAAAATGGGAATAATCACAAGAAAAATGGGAATAATCCTTGGAAAATTGGGAAGAACCCTCAGGGAAATGGGAATAACCCTTGGAAAATTGGGAATCATGCTCGGAAAATTGGGAAGAACCCTTGGGAAAATGGCAATAACACCGAAAAAATGGGAATAACTCTCGAAAAAACGGGAATAACTCTCAGAAAACTGGGAATAAAACCCAGGAAAATGGGAAAACCCTCGGGAAATTGGGAATAAATCTCAGGAAAATGGGAATAACCCTTGGAAAATTGGGAATCATGCTCGGAAAATTGGGAAGAACCCTTGGGAAAATGGCAATAACACCGAAAAAATGGGAATAACTCTCGAAAAAACGGGAATAACCCCCAGAAAACTGGGAATAAAACCCAGGAAAATGGGAAAACCCTCAGGAAATTGGGAGTAAACCTCAGGAAAATGGGAATAATCCTTGGAAAAATGGGAATAACCCACGGGAAATTGGGAATAACCTTTGGAAAATGGGAATAATGCTCAGGAAAATGGGAATAGCCTTGGAAAAATGGGAGTAAGCCTTGGAAAATTGGGAATAACCCTCAGGGAAATGGGAATAACCCTTGGAAAATTGGGAATCATGCTCGGAAAATTGGGAAGAACCCTTGGGAAAATGGCAATAACACCGAAAAAAATGGGAATAACTCTCGAAAAAAACGGGAATAACTCTCAGAAAAACGGGAATAACACCCAGGAAAATGGGAAAACCCTCAGGAAATTGGGAATAAACCTCAGGAAAATGGGAATAACCCTTGGAAAATGGGAATAATCCTCAGGAAAATTGGAGTAAGCCTTGGAAAATTTGGAATAACCCTCAGGGAAATGGGAATAACCCCCCAAAATGGGAATAACACCCAGAAAACAGGGAAAACCCTCGGGAAAATTGGGAATAAGCCTGGGAAAATGGGAATAAACCTTGGAAAATGGGAATAATGCTCGGAAAATTGGGAATAACCCCCAGAAAACTGGGAAAAACTCTAGGGAAATTGGGAATAACCCTTGCAAAAATGGGAATAATCCTTGGAAAATTGGGAATAACCCTCAGGAAAATGGGAATAACCTTCAGGGAAATGGGAATAATGCTCAGGAAAATGGGAATAACCTTGGAAAAATGGGAGTAAGCCTTGGAAAATGGGGAAAACCCTGCAAAAATTGGAAATAACCCTCAGGGAAATGAGAATAACCCTTGGAAAATTGGGAATCATGCTCGGAAAATTGGAAGAACCCTTGGGAAAATGGCAATAACACCGAAAAAATGGGAATAACTCTCAGAAAAATGGGAATAACCCCCAGAAAACTGGGAATAACACCCAGGAAAATGGGAAAACCCTCGGGAAATTGGGAATAACCCTCAGGAAAATGGGAATAATCCTTGGAAAATGGGAATAACCCTTGGAAAATTGGGAATAATCCTCGGGGAAAATGGGAATAACCCTCAGGAAAATGGGAATAAGGCTTGGAAAATGGGAAAAACCCTGGGAAAATTGGAAATAACCCTCAGGGAAATGGGAATAACCCTTGGAAAATGGGAAGAAAAACCCCAAAAAATGGGAATAACACACAGGAAACTGGGAAAACCCTCGAGAAATTGGGATTAAGCCTGGGAAAATGGGAATAACCCTTAGAAAATGGGAATAATGCTCAGGAAAATTGGAGTAAGCCTAGGAAAATTGGGAATAACCCTCAGGGAAATGGGAATAACCCCCCAAAAATGGGAATAACACCCAGAAAACAGGGAAAACCCTTGGGAAATTGGGAATAATCATGGGAAAATGGGAATAACCCTTGGGAAAATGGGAATAACCCTTGGAAAATTGGGAATAACCCTCAAAAAAATGGGAATAACCCCCGGAAAACTTGGAATAACACCCAGAAAAATGGGAAAACCCTCGGGAAATTGGGAGTAAACCTCAGGAAAATGGGAATAATCCTTGGAAAAATGGGAATAACCCTCAGGAAAATGGGAATAACCCTGGGAAAAATGGGAATAATGCTCCGGAAAATGGGAATAACCTTGGGAAAATGGGAATAACCTTGGAAAAATGGGAGTAATCCTTGGAAAACTGGGGATAACCCTCAGGGAAATGGGAATAACCCTTGGAAAATTGGGAATCATGCTCGGAAAATTGGGAAGAACCCTTGGGAAAATGGCAATAACACCGAAAAAAACGGGAATAACTCTCGAAAAAAACGGGAATAACCCCCAGAAAACTGGGAATAACACACAGGAAAATGGGAAAACCCTCAGGAAATTGGGAGTAAACCTCAGGAAAATGGGAATAATCCTTGGAAAAATGGGAATAACACCCAGAAAACAGGGAAAACCCTCGGGAAAATGGGGAATAAGCCCGGGAAAATGGGAATAACCCTGGGAAAAATGGGAATAATCCTCGGGAAAATGGGAAAAAACCCTGGGAAAATTGGAAATAACCCTCAGGGAAATGGGAATAACCCTTGGAAAATGGGAAAAACCCACGGGAAATTGGGAATAACCCTGGGAAAATGGGAATAAGGCTTGGAAAATGGGAAAAACCCTGGGAAAACTGGAAATAACCCTCAGGAAAATGGGAATAACCCTTGGAAAATTGGGAATCATGCTCGGAAAATTGGGAAGAACCCTTGGGAAAATGGCAATAACACCGAAAAAAATGGGAATAACTCTCGAAAAAACGGGAATAACTCTCAGAAAATTGGGAATAACCCCCAAGAGCCCAGGAAGGAGCCTCCCCAAGAGCCGGATCCGTCGCGGCCGGGGAAGTGCGGCGGCGTTCCCGGCGGGAATTCGCTACTTGAGGCTCCGGAGGAGCGCGGCGCGGGCGCTGCCCAGGGCCTTGAAGGCGTCCTCGCTGCCGGGCGCCGGGCACTTGTCGGGGTGCAGCAGCACGGCCAGGCGCCGGTACGCCCGCGTCACCTCCTCCCTGCCGGGCGGGAAGACCCGGAACGCCGGGATCAGCCGCAGAGCCCCGGGATTCCGCCGCCGCCGCCGCCCGCCGAAACCCCGCCTTCCCCCGCTGGAAGCCCGGGCGGGAATTGCACCTGTTCCCCACCGGAATTCCGGGTTTTCGGGCGGGAATTCCGGGTTTTCCGGCAGGAAATCCTGGTTTTTTGGTGGGAATTCCGGATTTTTTGGCGGGAATTCCACCTGTTCCCCACCGGCATTCCGGGTTTTCATGCGTGAATTTCACCTGTTCCCACAGGAATCCTGGCTTTTCTGGCGGGAATTCCGCGTTTTTTGGTGGGATTTCCGGGTTTTCTGGCGGGAATTCCACCTGTTCCCCACTGGAATTCCGGGTTTTCGGGTGGGAATTCCAGGTGTTCCCACAGGAATCCTGGCTTTTCTGGCGGGAATTCCGCGTTTTTTGGTGGGATTTCCGGGATTTTTGGCAGGAATTCCACCTGTTCTCCACAGGAATTCCGGGTTTTCGGGCGGGAATTCCGGCTTTTCCGGCGGGAAATCCGGGTTTTTTGGTGGGAATTCCGGGATTTTTGGCGCGAATTCCACCTGTTCCCCACTGGAATTCCGGGTTTTCATGCGTGAATTTCAGGTGTTCCCACAGAAATTCCAGCTTTTCTGGCGGGAATTCCGTGTTTTTTGGTGGGAATTCCGGGTTTTTTGGCAGGAATTCCACCTGTTCCCCACAGGAATTCCGGGTTTTCATGCGTGAATTTCACCTGTTCCCGCAGGAATTCCAGCTTTTTAGGCGGGAATTCCGGGTTTTTCGGCGGGAATTCCAACTTTTCCCACAAAACTTCCAGCTTTCCCCACAGGACTTCCAATTTTTCCAACAAAAATTCTGCCTTTCCCCACAGGAATTCCATCTTCCTCCACTTTCCCCCACAGGAATTCCAACTTTCCCCTTGGAAATTCCGGGATTTCCCACAGGAATTCCAAGTTTTCTTGTGGGAATTCCATTTTTTGCAGCACGGCCAGGCGCCGGTGCGCCCGCGTCACCTCCTCCCTGCCGGGCGGGAAGACCCGGAACGCCGGGATCAGCCGCAGAGCCCCGGGATTCCGCCGCCGCCGCCGCCCGCCGAAACCCCGCCTTCCCCCGCTGGAAGCCCGGGCGGGAATTCCACCTGTTCCCCACCGGAATTCCGGGTTTTCAGGCGAGAATTCCAGCTTTTCCGGCGGGAAATCCGGGTTTTTTGGTGGATTTCCGGGATTTTTGGCGGGAATTCCACCTGTTCCCCACCGGAATTCCAGGTTTTCATGCGTGAATTCCAGCTTTTCTGGCGGGAATTCCGCGTTTTTTGGTGGGAATTCCGGGATTTTTGGCGGGAATTCCACCTGTTCCCCACCGGCATTCCGGGTTTTCATGCGTGAATTTCACCTGTTCCCACAGGAATTCCAGCTTTTCTGGCGGGAATTCCGCGTTTTTTGGTGGGAATTCCGGGTTTTTTGGCAGGAATTCCACCTGTTCCCCACAGGAATTCCGGGTTTTCGGGCGGGAATTCCACCTGTTCCCACAGGAATTCCGGGGTTTTTTGGCAGGAATTCCACCTGTTCCCCATAGGAATTCCGGGTTTTCGGGCGTGAATTTCAGCATTTCCCGCAGAAATTACAGCTTTTCTGGCGGGAATTCCGGGTTTTTTGGCAGGAATTCCACCTGTTCCCCACAGGAATTCCAGGGTTTTGGGTATGAATTTCATCTTTTCCCGGAAGAATTCCAGCTTTTCTGGTGGGAATCCCGGTTTTTCTGGCGGGAATTCCGGGGTTTTTGGCAGGAATTCCGGGATTTTTGTCGGGAATTCCACCTGTTCCCACCAGAATTCCAGGTTTTTGACCGTGAATTTCAGCTTTTCACACAGGAATTCCAGCTTTTCTGGCGGGAATTCCGGGTTTTTTTGGCAGGAATTCCATCTTTTCCCGACAGGAATTCCAGGTTTCCGGGCATGAATTTCACCTTTTCCTGCAGGAATTCCGGCTTTTCTGGTGGGAATTCCGGGTTTTCTGGCGGAAATTCCGGGATTTTTGGCGGGAATTCCACCTGTTCCCCACCGGAATTTCATGTTTTCGGGCGTGAATTTCACCTTTTCCCGGAAGAATTCCAGCTTTTCTGGCACGAATTCCGGGTTTTTTTGCAGGAATTCCACCTGCTCCCCACCGGAATTCCAGGTTTTCAGTCGTGAGTTTCACCTGTTCCCACAGGAATTCCAGCTTTTCTGGTGGGAATTCCAGGTTTTTCGGCGGGAATGCCACCTTTTCCCCACAGGAATTCCGGGTTTTCATGCGTGAATTTCAGCTTTTCCCGCAGGAATTCCAGCTTTTCTGGTGGGAATTCCAGATTTTTTCGCAGGAATTCCACCTTTTCCCCACAGGAATTCCAGGTTTTCGGGCGTGGAATTTCAGCTTTTCCCACAGGAATTCCAGCTTTTCTGGCGGGAATTCCGGGTTTTTTTCACAGGAATTCCACCTTTTCCCCACAGGAATTCCAGGTTTTCGGGTGTGAATTTCAGCTTTTCCCACAGGAATTCCACCTTTTCTGGCGGGAATTCCAGGTTTTTTCGCAGGAATTCCACCTTTTCCCTTGGAGATTCCCGATTTTTTTCTGCAGGAATTCCAGCTTTTTGTGCAGGAATTCCAGCTTTTCCCGCAGGAATTCTGCCTTTCCCATGGGAATTTCAGGTCTTCCCACGGGAATTCCGCATTTTCCTGCGGGAATTCTGCCATTTTCCCTGGGAATTCTGTGGAAATTCCAGGTTTTCCCTGGGAATTCTCAGGAATTTCAGTTTTTCCTTGGGAAATCTGGGGTTTTCCTGCAAGAATTTCAGATTTTCCCAGGAAATTCTTGAGAGAAATTTGTCGTTTTCTGGATGGAATTTTGGCTTTTCATGCAGGAATTCCACTTTTTCCCTTGGAAAATCTGGGATTTCCCACAGGAATTCCAGGTTTTCCCATGGGAATTCCACCCTTTCCTGCCGGAATTCCAGCTTTTCCCGCCAGAATTCCAGCTTTTCCCACAGGAATCCCAGGATTTCCAACAGGAATTCCTCCTTCTCCTGCAGGAATTCTGCCCTTTTCCTGCAGGAATTTTGGCTTTTCCTTGGGAATTCTTGGGTTTTTCTGGAAAGAATTTTGGCTTTTCATGCAGGAATTCCACTTTTTCCCTTGGAAAATCCGGGATTTCCCACAGGAATTCCAGGTTTTCCCATGGGAATTCCACCCTTTCCCGCCGGAATTCCAGCTTTTCCCAAAGGAATTCAACCTTTTCCCGCCGGAATTCCAACTTTTCCCGCCAGAATGCCAGCTTTTACCGCCGGAATTCCAACTTTTCCCGCCGTAATTCCACCTTTTCCCCGTGCAACCCCGCCTTCTCCCTCCACCCATTCCCACCCGAATTCCACCTTTCCCCCTCGCAGGAATTCCGCCCTTTGCCGGCGGGAATTCCGGCAGGAATCCCACGGGGGAATTCCCGGGAATTCTCTCCTCCCCGCCGTGGGCAGCACCTGGAGGCGCCGGGTTTGAGGCCCAGCACGTCCCAGCTGTCCTTGCTGCCGCGGATCCGCCGGATCGCGTCCGCCTGCTCCCGCGTGAAGCTGACCCCGGAGCCGCCCGGCGGCCGCATCCCGCCGTTCTCGCACAGGTCCACGATGGCCGAGTAGAAATTCTGGGAATTCCCGGGATTCAACTCCCAGCCCTCCATTTCCCAAAAATCCCGGACCCATTTCCCAAAAATCCTGGGTCCATTTCCTAACAATCCCGGACCCATTTCCCAAAAGTCCCAAATCCAAATCCCAACAGTCCCGGATCCATTTCCCAAAAATCCCAGATCCCGTTTCCCAACAATCCCGGATCCGTTTCCATTTCCCGCCGTTCTCGCACAGGTCCACGATGGCCGAGTAGAAATTCTGGGAATTCCCGGGATTCAACTCCCAGCCCTCCATTTCCCAAAAATCCCGGACCCATTTCCCAAAAATCCCAGACCCATTCCCCAAAAATCCCGGATCCATTTCCCAAAAGTCCCAAATCCAAATCCCAAAAATCCCAGACCCATTTCCCAAAAATCCCAGACCCGTTCCCCAAAAATCCCAGATCCCGTTTCCCAACAATCCCGGATCCGTTTCCATTTCCCGCCGTTCTCGCACAGGTCCACGATGGCCGAGTAGAAATTCTGGGAATTCCCAGGATTCAACTCCCAGCCCTCCATTTCCCAAAAATCCCAGACCCATTTCCCAAAAATCCCAGACCCATTCCCCAAAAATCCCAGATCCATTTCCCAAAAGTCCCAAATCCTAATCCCAAAAATCCCGGATCCATTTCCCAACAATCCCAGACCCAATCCCAAAAATCCCGGATCCATATCCCAAAATGTCCCGGATCCATTTCCCAAAAATCCCGGATCCAATTCCCAAGACTCTGGGATCCATTTCCCAAAAACCCCAGAGCCATTGCCCTAAAATCCCGGATCCATTTCCCAGCAATCCCAAATCCATTTCCCAAAAATCCCAGACCCAATCCCAAAAATCCTGGATCCATTTCCCAAAAATCCCGAATCCAAATCCCAAAAATCCCAGACCCATTTCCCAACAATCCCAAATCCATTTCCCAAAAATCCCAGACCCAATCCCAAAAATCCTGGATCCATTTCCCAAAAATCCCAGACCCAATCCCAAAAATCCCGGATCCATTTCCCAAAAATCCCGGATCCAAATCCCAAAAATCCCAGACCCATTTCCCAAAAATCCCGGATCCATTTCCAAAAAATCACAGATCCAATTCCCAAAAATGCCAGGAAAATCCCTGATCCAAATCCCACAGGCCATTCCCAACAATCCCAGATCCCATTACCAAACTTTTTCCCAGGAAAATCCCGGATCCCGTTCCCAGCCCTTCCCAGGACATTCCCACCAATCCCGGAATCTTTTCCAAGCCCTCCCGGAGCCCTCGGGAACGCCCCAATCCCAATCCCAGTCCCCAACCCCCTCCCATGGGAATTCCCGGCTCTTCCCACCGCCAACTTCATTCCCATTGGGAATTCCCAGCTGGAATTCCCAGCAGGAACATCTCCCAGAATTCCAGCAGGATTCCCACCCGGAATTCCAACCCAGAATTCCCAGAATTCCCACCCGGAACACCTCCTGGACGCCCTCCCCGCTCTGGACCGAGCTCTCCGGAATCCCTGCCTCCATATTTACATTTATCCCAAATTCCCACCCCAAATCCCGCCAGGAACATCTCCCACATTCCCACCAGGAAGATCCTCAGAATTCCCACCCGGAATTCCCAGAATTCCCCCAGGAACATCTCCCACATTCCCACCTGGAACATCTCCTGGATGCCGTCTCCAGTCTGGACCGAGCTCTCTGGAATCCCTGCCTCCATAATTCCCTTTATCCCACATTCCCACCCCAAATCCCACCAGGAACATCGCCCACATTCCCACCAGGAAGATCCTCAGAATTCCCCCGGAATTCCCCCAGGAACACCTCCCAGAATTCCCACCTGGATGATCTCCTGGAATTCCCACCTGGAAGATCTCCCGGAATTCCCACCCGGAACATCTCCTGGATGCCCTCCCCGCTCTGGGCCAAGGTCTCCCAGTAGAGGAACCCACCCATCCCAAATCCCTCATTCCCACCCCAAATCCCACCAGGAATTCCCACCTGGAACATCTCCCACATTCCCACCTGGAATTCCCGCCCGGAATTCCCAGAATTCCCACCCGGAACATCTCCTGGATGCACTCCCCGCTCTGGACCGAGCTCTCCTGAATCCCTGCCTCCATGATTCCCTTTATCCCACATTCCCACCCCAAATCCCACCAGGAACATCTCCCACATTCCCACCAGGAAGATCCTCAGAATTCCCACCCGGAATTCCCCCAGGAACATCTCCCACATTCCCACCTGGAACATCTCTTGGATGCCGTCTCCACTCTGGACCAAGCTCTCCAGAATCCCTGCCTCCATGATTCCCTTTATCCCACATTCCCACCCCAAATCCCATCAGGAATTCCACCTGGAACATCTCCCACATTCCCACCCGGAACTCTCGGAATTCCCACCCGAAACATCTCCTGGATGCTGTCTCCAGTCTGGGCCGAGCTCTCCAGAATCCCTGCCCCCATATTTCCCTTTATCCCACATTCCAACCTCAAATCCCATCAGGAACATCTCCTGGAATTCCCACCCGGAACATCTCCCACATTCCCACCTGGAATTCCCGCCCGGAATTCCCAGAATTCCCACCTGGAACATCTCCTGGATGCCCTCCCCGCTCTGGACCAAGCTCTCCAGAATCCCTGCCTCCATGATTCCCTTTATCCCAAATTCCCACCCCAAATCCCACCAGGAACATCTCCCACATTCCCACCCGGAACTCCCGGAATTCCCACCCGGAACATCTCCTGGATGCCGTCTCCAGTCTGGGCCGAGCTCTCCGGAATCCCTGCCTCCATATTTCCCTTTATCCCACATTCCCACCCCAAATCCCATCAGGAACATCTCCTGGAATTCCCACCTGGAAGATCTCCTGGAATTCCCACCCGGAACATCTCCCACATTCCCACCTGGAATTCCCACCCGGAATTCCCAGAATTCCCACCCGGAACATCTCCTGGATGCCGTCTCCTCTCTGGACCCCGCTCTCCTGAATCCCTGCCTCCATGATTCCCTTTATCCCAAATTCCCACCCCAAATCCCACCAGGAACATCTCCCACATTCCCACCAGGAAGATCCTCAGAATTCCCACCCGGAATTCCCGGAATTCCCCCAGGAACATCTCCCACATTCCCACCTGGAACATCTCCTGGGTGCCGTCTCCACTCTGGACCGAGTTCTCCAGAATCCCTGCCTCCATATTTCCCTTTATCCCACATTCCCACCCCAAATCCCACCAGGAACATCTCCCACATTCCCACCCGGAACATCTCTTGGATGCCGTCTCCACTCTGGACCCAGCTCTCCTGAATCCCTGCCTCCATAATTCCCTTTATCCCACATTCCCACCCCAAATCCCACCAGGAACATCTCCCACATTCCCACCAGGAAGATCCTCAGAATTCCCACCCGGAATTCCCCCAGGAACATCTCCCACATTCCCACCTGGAACATCTCTTGGATGCCGTCTCCACTCTGGACCGAGTTCTCCGGAATCCCTGCCTCCATAATTCCCTTTATCCCACATTCCCACCCCAAATCCCATCAGGAATTCCACCTGGAACATCTCCCACATTCCCACCCGGAACTCCCGGAACTCCCACCCGGAACATCTCCTGGATGCCGTCTCCAGTCTGGGCCGAGCTCTCCGGAATCCCTGCCTCCATATTTCCCTTTATCCCACATTCCCACCCCAAATCCCATCAGGAACATCTCCTGGAATTCCCACCTGGAAGATCTCCTGGAATTCCCACCCGGAACATCTCCCACATTCCCACCTGGAATTCCCGCCCAGAATTCCCAGAATTCCCACCCGGAACATCTCCTGGATGCCGTCTCCAGTCTGGACCCCGCTCTCCTGAATCCCTGCCTCCATGATTCTCTTTATCCCACATTCCCACCCCAAATCCCACCAGGAATTCCCACCTGGAACATCTCCCGCGTTCCCACCTGGAATTCCCGCCCGGAATTCCCACCTGGAACATCTCCTGGATGCCCTCCCCGCTCTGGGCCGAGGTCTCCCAGTAGAGGAAGCCGCGGCTCTCGGCCCAGAGCCGCCCCTCGCTCTCGTCCACCACGCGCAGCTTCCCGGCGTCCACCTGGGATCGGGACGGGGGGAAAAAACACCCGGAAAACGGAATGGAAACACCCGGAAAAACGAGCGGGAAAGCACCCAGGGAAATGAGAGGGAAAACAGCGGGGAAATGAACGGGAAAGCAGCGGGAAATGAACGGGAAAACAGCGGGAAATGAACGGGAAAGCAGCGGAAAATGAAAGGGAAAAGAGCGGGAAATGGAATGGGAAAACAGCAGGAAATGGAATGGGAAAACAGTGGGAAATGAACGGGAAAACAGCGGGAAATGAATGGGAAAACAGCGGGGAAATGAACGGGAAAGCAGCGGAAAAGAAAAGGGAAAACAGCGGGAAATGAACGGGAAAACACACGGAAAATTAAAAGGAAAAGAGCGGGAAGTGGAATGGGAAAACAGCGGGAAATGGAATGGGAAAACAGTGGGAAATGAACGGGAAAACAGTGGGAAATGAATGGGAAAACACATGGAAAATGAGCGGGAAAACAGCAGGAAAATTAACGGGAAATGAGCGGGAAATGAACGGGAAAACACACGGAAAATTAAAGGGAAAAGAGCGGGAAGTGGAATGGGAAAACAGCGGGAAATGGAATTGGAAAACAGTGGGAAATGAACGGGAAAACAGCGGGAAATGAACGGGAAAACACATGGAAAATGAGCGGGAAAACAGCGGGAAATGAACGGGAAAACGGCGGGGAAATGAACGGGAAAACACACGGAAAATTAAAGGGAAAAGAGCGGGAAGTGGAATGGGAAAACAGCGGGGAAATGGAATGGGAAAACAGTGGGAAATGAATGGGAAAACAGCGGGAAATGAACGGGAAAACACATGGAAAATGAGCGGGAAAACAGCGGGAAATGAACGGGAAAACAGCGGGAAATGAACGGGAAAACACACGGAAAATTAAAGGGAAAAGAGCGGGAAGTGGAATGGGAAAACAGCGGGAAATGGAATGGGAAAACAGATGGAAAATGAGCGGGAAAACAGCAGGAAAATGAACGGGAAAAGAGCGGGGAAATGAACGGGAAAACACATGGAAAATGAGCGAGAAAACAGCAGGAAAATGAACGGGAAAACGGCGGGAAATGAACGGGAAAAGGGACGGGAAAACAGCGGGAAAATGAACAGGAAAAGAGTGGGAAATGAACGGGAAAACACCAGAAAATGAATTGGAAACAGCAGGGAAATGAACAGAAAAATAGCGGAAAATGAGCGGGAAAAGAGCGGGAAAAGGGACGGGAAAACACCGGAAAAGGAATGGGAAAACAGCAGGGAAAGGAAAAGGAAATCAGCGGGAAATGGAATGGGAAAACAGCGGGAAAATGAACGGAAAAACACATGGAAAATGAGTGGGAAAGCAGCAGGAAAATGAATGGGAAAACACACAGAAAATGAACGGGAAAAGAGCGGGAAAATGAATGGGAAAACAGCGGGAAATGAACGGGAAAACACGGAAAACGAAATGGAAAAGAGCGGGAAGTGGAACGGGAAAACAGCGGTAAATGGAATGGGAAAACAGTGGGAAAATGAACGGGAAAAGAGTGGGAAAATGAACGGGGAAAGAGTGGGAAATTAACGGGAAAAGAGTGGGAAATGAACGGGAAAACACCAGAAAATGAATTGGAAACAGCAGGGAAATGAACAGGAAAACAGCGGAAAATGAGCGGGAAAACAGCGGGGAAAGGGACAGGAAAACACCGGAAAAGGAATGGGAAAACAGTGGGGAAAGGAAAAGGAAATCAGGGGGAAAATGAACGGAAAAACACACGGAAAATGAACGGGATAAAGAGGGAAAATGAATGGAAAAAGAGCAGGGAAATGAATGGGGAAAGAGCGGGAAAAGGAACGGGAAAACAGTGGGGAAATAAACGGGAAAAAGAGGGAAAATGAATGGAAAAAAGAGGGAAAACAAATGGGAAAACAGCGGGAAAGTGATTGGAAAAAATAGGGAAGATGAACGGGAAAACAGCGGGAAAAGGAACAGGAAAACAGCGGGAATAAACAGCGGGAAAATAATGTGAAAACACCGGGGAAATGGAGTAAAAACCCCAGGAGCGGCCCCGGGATCCCCAGGATTCCCAGAATTCCCATCCCGCTGGAGCCAATCACGACCAGATCCCCAGGAGCAACCCCAGGATTCCCACAGTTCCCATCCTGATGGATCCAGCTTAGAAAAAATCCCCGGGAAAGACCCCAGGATTCCCAGAATTCCCACAATTCCCATCCTGATGGATCCAGCTTGGAAAAAAATCCCCAGGAACGACCCCAGGATTCCCAGAATTCCCACAGTTCCCATCCTGATGGATCCAGCTTGGAAAAAATCCCCAGGAACGACCCCAGGATTCCTGGAATTCCCACAGTTCCCATCCTGATGGATCCAGCCTGGAAAAAAATCCCCAGGAACAACCCCTGGATTCCCGGAATTCCCACAGTTCCCATCCTGATGGATCCAGCCTGGAAAAAAATCCCCAGGAACAACCCCTGGATTCCCGGAATTCCCACAGTTCCCATCCTGATGGATCCAGCCTGGAAAAAATCCCCAGGAACGACCCCAGGATTCCCGGAATTCCCACAATTCCCATCCTGATGGATCCAGCCTGGAAAAAATCCCCAGGAACGACCCCAGGATTCCCGGAATTCCCACAATTCCCATCCTGATGGATCCAGCCTGGAAAAAATCCCCGGGAAAGACCCCAGGATTCCCGGAATTCCCACAATTCCCATCCTGATGGATCCAGCTTGGAAAAAATCCCCAGGAACGACCCCAGGATTCCCGGGATTCCCACAGTTCCCATCCTGATGGATCCAGCCTGGAAAAAAATCCCCGGGAAAGACCGCAGGATTCCCGGAATTCCCACAATTCCCATCCTGATGGATCCAGCCTGGAAAAAATCCCCGGGAACGACCCCAGGATTCCCAGAATTCCCACAATTCCCATCCTGATGGATCCAGCTTGGAAAAAATCCCCAGGAACGACCCCAGGATTCCCAGAATTCCCACAGTTCCCATCCTGATGGATCCAGCCTGGAAAAAAATCCCCAGGAACGACCCCAGGATTCCCAGAATTCCCACAATTCCCATCCTGATGGATCCAGCCTGGAAAAAATCCCCGGGAAAGACCCCAGGATTCCCGGGATTCCCACAGTTCCCATCCTGATGGATCCAGACTGGAAAAAATCCCCGGGAACGACCCCAGGATTCCCGGGATTCCCACAGTTCCCATCCTGATGGATCCAGCTTGGAAAAAATCCCCAGGAACGACCCCAGGATTCCTGGAATTCCCACAATTCCCATCCTGATGGATCCAGCCTGGAAAAAAATCCCCAGGAACGACCCCAGGATTCCCAGAATTCCCACAATTCCCATCCTGATGGATCCAGCTTGGAAAAAATCCCCAGGAACGACCCCAGGATTCCCGGAATTCCCACAATTCCCATCCTGATGGATCCAGCCTGGAAAAAATCCCCAGGAACGACCCCAGGATTCCCGGAATTCCCACAATTCCCATCCTGATGGATCCAGCCTGGAAAAAATCCCCGGGAAAGACCCCAGGATTCCCGGAATTCCCACAATTCCCATCCTGATGGATCCAGCCTGGAAAAAAATCCCCAGGAACAACCCCAGGATTCCCAGAATTCCCACAGTTCCCATCCTGATGGATCCAGCCTGGAAAAAAATCCCCGGGAAAGACCCCAGGATTCCCAGAATTCCCACAGTTCCCATCCTGATGGATCCAGCCTGGAAAATATCCCCAGGAACGACCCCAGGATTCCCGGAATCCCCACAATTCCCATCCTGATGGATGCCATCAGGAACAGATCCCTGGGAACAACTCCAGAATTCTCAGAATTCCCATCCTGATGGATCCAGCATGGAAAAAACCCGGGGAACAAGTCCAGAATTCCGGGAATTCCTGGAATTTCCGTTCTGGGGGATCCAATCATGAACGGAGCTCCAGGAGTGGCTCCGGAATTCCCAGAATCCCCACAATTCCCAACCTGATGGATCCAGCCTGGAGAATCCTTGGGAACAACTCCGGAATTCTCAGAATTCCTATCTTAAAGGATCCAGCATGGAAAAAAACCCTGGGAACAAGTCCAGAATTCCAGGAATTCCTGGAATTTCCGTTCTGGGGCATCCAATCATGAACGGAGCCCCGGGAATGGCTCCGGAATTCCCAGAATCCCCACAATTCCCACCCCAATGGATCCAGCCTGGAGAACCCCTGGGAACAACTCCGGAATTCTCAGAATTCCCATCTTAAAGGATCCAGCATGGAAAAACCCCGGGAATGACTCCAGAATTCCATTAATTCCCAGAATTCCCATCCCGCTGGATCCAGCATGGAAAAAACCCTGGGAACGACTCCAGAATTCCGGGAATTCCTGGAATTTCCGTTCTGGGGGATCCAATCATGAACGGAGCTCCGGGAGTGGCTCCGGAATTCCCAGAATCCCCACAATTCCCAACCTGATGGATCTAGCCTGGAGAATCCTTGGGAACAACTCCGGAATTCTCAGAATTCCCATCTTAAAGGATCCAGCATGGAAAAAAACCCCGGGAACAAGTCCAGAATTCCGGGAATTCCTAGAATTTCCGTTCTGGGGGATCCAATCATGAATGGAGCCCCGGGAATGGCTCCAGAATTCCCAGAATCCCCACAATTCCCAACCTGATAGATCCAGCCTGGAGAATCCCTGGGAACAACTCCGGAATTCTCAGAATTCCCATCTTAAAGGATCCAGCATGGAAAAAACCCCAGGAACGACTCCAGAATTCCATTAATTCCCAGAATTCCCATCCCGCTGGATCCAGCATGGAAAAAACCCTGGGAACGACTCCAGAATTCCGGGAATTCCTGGAATTTCCGTTCTGGGGGATCCAATCATGAACGGAGCTCCGGGAGTGGCTCCGGAATTCCCAGAATCCCCACAATTCCCAACCTGATAGATCCAGCCTGGAGAATCCCTGGGAACAACTCCGGAATTCTCAGAATTCCCATCTTAAAGGATCCAGCATGGAAAAAACCCCAGGAACGACTCCAGAATTCCATTAATTCCCAGAATTCCCATCCCGCTGGATCCAGCATGGAAAAAACCCCGGGAACGACTCCAGAATTCCGGGAATTCCTGGAATTTCCGTTCTGGGGGATCCAATCATGAACGGAGCTCTGGGAATGGCTCCGGAATTCCCAGCATCCCCACAATTCCCAACCTGATGGATCCAGCCTGGAGAATCCTTGGGAACAACTCCGGAATTCTCAGAATTCCCACCTTAAAGGATCCAGCATGGAAAAAACCCCGGGAACAAGTCCAGAATTCCAGGAATTCCTGGAATTTCCATTCTGGGGGATCCAATCATGAACGGAGCCCCGGGAATGGCTCTGGAATTCCCAGAATCCCCACAATTCCCACCCCAATGGATCCAGCCTGGAGAATCCTTGGGAACAACTCCGGAATTCCCAGAATTCCCATCTTAAAGGATCCAGCATGGAAAAACCCCGGGAATGACTCCAGAATTCCATTAATTCCAAGAATTCCCATCCCGCTGGATCCAGCATGGAAAAAACCCCGGGAACGACTCCAGAATTCTGGGAATTCCTGGAATTTCCATTCTGGGGGATCCAATCATGAACGGAGCCCCGGGAATGGCTCCGGAATTCCCAGAATCCCCACAATTCCCAACCTGATAGATCCAGCCTGGAGAATCCCTGGGAACAACTCCGGAATTCTCAGAATTCCCATCTTAAAGGATCCAGCATGGAAAACAACCCAGGAACGACTCCAGAATTCCATTAATTCCCAGAATTCCCATCCCGCTGGATCCAGCATGGAAAAAACCCTGGGAACAACTCCAGAATTCCGGGAATTCCTGGAATTTCCATTCTGGGGGATCCAATCATGAACGGAGCCCCGGGAATGGCTCCGGAATTCCCAGAATCTCCACAATTCCCGTCCTGCTGGATCCAGTCATAAACAGATCCCCAGGAACAACTCTAGAATTCCAGAATTCACGGAATTTCCATTCTGGTGGATCCAATCACCACCAGATCCCTGGAAAGACCCCAGAATTCCCAGAATTCCCATAATTCCCACCCCGCTGGATCCAGCCTGGAAAAAACCCCAGGCACGACTCCGGAATTTCCAGAATTCCCACAATTCCCATCCCGATGGATCCAATCACCTCCAGATCCCTGGGAACAACTCCGGAATTCCCAGGATCCCCACAATTCCCACCCCGCTGGATCCAGCCTGGAAAAAACCCTGGGAACGACTCCCGGAATTCCCAGGATCCCCACAATTCCCATCCCGCTGGATCCAGTCACGAACAAATCGCCAGGAAACTCCGTAATTCCCAGGATTCCCCATCCCGCTGGATCCAATCACCACCAGATCCCCGGGAATGACTCCGGAATTCCCAGAATTCCCATCCCGCTGGATCCAATCACCACGAGATCCCCGGGAACGACTCCGGAATTCCCAGGATTCCCACCCCGCTGGATCCAATCTTGAACAGAATCCCCGGGAACGACTCCGGAATTCCCAGAATCCCCACCATTCCCGCCCCGCTGGATCCCGTCACGACCAGATCCCCCAGAACCGCTCCGGACGTCCGTGAATTCCCGCAGCTTCCCTTGTGGGGCACCCAATCACGGAGAGATCCCCCCCGGGAACGACTCTGGAATTCCCAGAATCCCACAACTCCCACCCCGCTGGATCCAGTCACGAACAAATCACCAGGAAAACTCCAGAATTCCCCGAATTCCCAGGATTCCCATTCTGCTGGATCCAATCACCACCAGATCCCGGGAATGACTCCGGAATTCCCAGAATTCCCATCCCGCTGGATCCAATCTTGAACATATCCCCGGGAACGACTCCAAAATTCCCAGAATCCCCACAATTCCCGCCCCGCTGGATCCCGTCACGAACAAATCGCCAGGAAACTCCAGAATTCCCAGAATACCCAGGATTCCCATCCCGCTGGATCAATCTTGAACAGATCCCCGGGAATGACTCCGAATTCCCAGAATTCCCATCCCGCTGGATCCAATCACCACCAGATCCCTGGGAACGACTCCGGAATTCCCAGAATTCCCATCCCGCTGGATCCAATCTTAAACATATCCCCAGGAACGACTCCGGAATTCCAGAATCCCCACAATTCCCATCCCGCTGGATCCAGTCACGAACAAATCACCAGGAAAACTCCAGAATTCCCCGAATTCCCAGGATTCCCATTCTGCTGGATCCAATCTTGAACAGATCCCCGGGAATGACTCCAGAATTCCCAGAATTCCCACCCCGCTGGATCCAATCTTAAACATATCCCCAGGAACGACTCCGGAATTCCCAGAATCCCCACAATTCCCATCCCGCTGATCCAGTCACGAACAAATCACCAGGAAAACTCCAGAATTCCCCGAATTCCCAGGATTCCCATTCTGCTGGATCCAATCTTGAACAGATCCCCGGGAATGACTCCAGAATTCCCAGAATTCCCACCCCCGCTGGATCCAATCTTAACATATCCCCAGGGAACGACCTCCGGAATTCCCAGAATCCCAGAATTCCCATCCCGCTGGATCCAGTCACGAACAAATCACCAGGAAAACTCCAGAATTCCCCGAATTCCCAGGATTCCCACCCCGCTGGATCCAATCTTGAACAGATCCCCGGGAACGACTCCGGAATTCCCAGAATCCCCACAATTCCCATCCCGCTGGATCCAGTCACGAACAAATCGCCAGGAAAACTCCAGAATTCCCCGAATTCCCAGGATTCCCATTCTGCTGGATCCAATCTTGAACAGATCCCCGGAACGACTCCGGAATTCCCAGGATCCCCACAACTCCCACCCCGCTGGATACAGCCTGGAAAAAATCCCGGGAACGACTCCAGAATTCCCAGAATCCCAACAATTCCCATCCTGATAGATCCCGTGACGACCAGATCCCCAGGAACCGCTCCGGACGTCCGTGAATTCCCGCAGCTTCCCTTGTGGGGCACCCCAATCACGGAGAGATCCCCGCGCGAACGGATCCGGAATTCCCAGAATCCCCACAACTCCACCCCGCTGGATCCAGCCTGGAAAAAATGCCCGGAAACGACTCCGGAATTCCCAGAATCCCCACCATTCCCATCCCGCTGGATCCAGTCACGAACAAATCGCCAGGAAAACTCCAGAATTCCCCGAATTCCCAGGATTCCATTCTGCTGGATCAATCACCACCAGATCCCCGGGAATGACTCCGGAATTCCCAGGATTCCCATCCCGCTGGATCCAATCTTGAACATATCCCTGGGAACGACTCCAAAATTCCCAGAATCCCCACAATCCCATCCCGCTGGATCCAGTCATGAACAAATCACGAGAAAACTCCAGAATTCCCCGAATTCCAGGATCCCATTCTGCTGGATCCAATCACCACCAGATCCCCGGGAATGACTCCGGAATTCCCAGAATCCCCACCATTCCCGCCCCGCTGGATCCCGTGATGACCAGATCCCCCAGGAACCGCTCCGGACGTCCGTGAATTCCCGCAGCTCTCCTTGTGGGGCACCCAATCACGGAGAGATCCCCCGCGCGAACGGATCCGCAACCCCCGGAACTCCCTCCCCGCCGGATCCGTCCGGGAGAACGCCCCAGGAGCGCGGCGGCGGCGGCGGCGGCGGCGGCGGGCGGCGGCGGGGGCGGACCTTGTTGGCGCAGACGGCGACGACGACGCGGTCGAGGCCGCCCTGGGGCGCCAGCTCGCGGCGCAGCTCGGCCAGCCACGCCTCGAGCGCCTCGAAGGACGCCTTGGAGCCCACGTCGTACACCAGCAGCACGCCCTGCGTGTCCCGGTAGAACTCGTTCCGCACCTGCCGGAGGCGGGGTTGTGGGGGGAGAAAAAAAGCCGGGAAGAGGCGATCCTGGCGGCGGTGGGGGTTGGGGGCGGGGGGGGAGTTCGCCGAGGGGGAAAATTCACGGGGCAGGGGGAAATGGGGGGGAGGAAGGTTTCAGGGGGGGGAAAAATTCGGGGGGAAAAAATACGGGGGGAAAATTTGATGGGAAAAGAAAAAAAAAAAAGGGGGGAGGAAAAAATTCAGGGAAAAAAATCAGGGGGAAAAAATCCAGGGAGAAAAAAATCAGGGAAGGAAAAAATTCCAGGGGGGAAAAAATGGAGGGGAAAAAATTCAGGGGAAATTCAGGGAAAAATCCAGGGGAAAAAATGTAGGAAAGAAAAATTCAGGGAAAAGAAAATCAAGGGAGAAAAAAATCAGCGAAGAAAAATTTCCAGGGGGGGAAAAATGACGGGGATTAATTTGGATGGGAAAAGAAAAAAAAAAAAGGGGCAGGAAAAAATTCAGGGGAAAAAAATCAGGGGGAAAAAAT